>NC_047526.1:700294-948515 GCF_902827115.2 Pseudochaenichthys georgianus | reverse complement strand
CTCCTTGTGAGCGCCTTTTGCTATTTCCACCACCTACTCTGTTAAGAGGGATCACCTGCACATTGAAAATAAATCTACTTTTTTTGACCTTCAAAACTTTGCCTCTGGGTCGTGCATTTGGGTTCATCAGTTTGTGTCGAGGTACTGACAGAACGAACTGACCAAAAATGGACCCAGCCGACCCAAAGCGCTCCAGACTGCTTTGTTTGCCCAAGGCAGTTTAATTCACCAGCATCAAGAGCAGCTAACAGCTATTGGGCACGGAGTAAGAGGTTTGTCGGACAGCCAGGAGCGTTTGCAGACCGCCGTAACCGCACAGGACAATCAGCTGGCGACACAGCTTCAACAGATCCTCACCTGTCTAGAGACTCCAGATGTGCCAACGGCGCCATCACCCGTCGACCCTGCAGCTGGCCAGGCCGAGGTTCGTTCAGCATTTGTTCCACTTCGGGAGAGGTTTTCCGGGGAGTCTGGATTCTACAGAACGTTTCTGGTCCAGTGTGATCTACATTATAAACACAATCCAGCGGTGTTTGTTTCCGAGGAAGCCAAGATCCTCCCACCTTACCGGCAGAGTCGCGGCATGGGCCTCGAGACTCTCCCATGCAGGTCATATTCCGCTTTTTATGACACAATGAGCCGGGTGTTCTATCAGACCTCAACCTCCAGGGAGGTCACCTTATGCAGATAAAGCAGCACTCCTACCCTGTCATAGATTACGCCATAACATTTCAGACCGCAGCCTCGGACAGTGGCTGGAACACTCCCACATTGATAGATGCGTTCATGAACGGACTGTCAGATCCCATAAAGGATTGCCAGGCTCCGTTGGAATTGCCTCAAGACCTGAAAACATTCATTTCCATGGCTACTCGAGTGGATAATCGTCTCAGAGAAAGGGAGACCTAGACCTCCAAGCCACCAGGGGTGTTTTCCTGGGAATTTTTCTTCACGGATTCCGCAGGATTCTGCAACTCCAGGAACAGCGCCTCCACAAGCACGGGAGGAACCCATGCAGCTGGGAAGGACCAGGATTTCCCCAAAGGAAAGACAGCGCCGACTACAGGAGAGAAGCTGTTTTTACTGTGGACTTCCGGGTAGGGATGGGAACGATTAATCGAATATTCGAAATTATTCAGGTTTTGGAATATGAATTTTTTTTTTTTTTTTGGGAGGGATGCCTAAGTTGATTACATATTATCAAATTGAATAATTCAATGTATACGACAGTGCCATAGCTAAATGTGTTAGGTGACGTCTAAAGGTGTGTTTTGCTCCGCTCACCGGTCCCTCACAGCAGGCAGAGCTGCAGGTGCTGATCTCTCTCTCGTGTCCGGTTATACTTCACTCGCGTTTATGTCCAAATCCATCAGATCTAGCTAGTTCTAGCCAATGATATGGCTGCTGCCCCTCCCTACACGCAGATCACGCAGACTCAAACCTCATCTTAGGCCCAAATGTATGGGGGTTATTCTCTATCTTTATTCAAGAGCGTGGTATTTAAATTTGAGAGCATACTTTATGTATTTATTTCCCTCAAACTCTGTCCTCGCTCTCAAATAGTGCCCTCGCACTCAAATAGTGCCTGCTTGCACTTAGATTTGCTCTGCTTGTGCTCAAACTGTACGCTTGCACTCAGATATATTGCTGCTCAGAATTATTCTGTGCGCGCTCGAAACTTTTCTGCTCTCAGAATTATTCTGTGCGTGCTCGAAACTTTTGTGTAACAATCCTGTCAAAATCCAGGATTGTCCTGGTGTCCTTGCGGGTGCGTTCGCTTTACTTATTACAGCGTCCCGTAAGGGCGGTTACTCTTTGGTTTATAAACTCCCGCCCTCCACGGCTTTATAAGTAACATGTACATCACTTCGCTGTACACATTTTTTTTCGGGGGGGGTGTAAGCACAGTTAGTACATGTTTATAAAACGGACAATTCAAATCAAGCAATCTGATGTTTCTTAGTCGTGATATAATGAGCGTATATCCCGGGTATAATTGTAGTTACTTTTCACAAGTCAGTATCCCTCCGCGTCTGAGAACCGTTACAACCATATGGTTACAACTGTTACATTACATCCGTCACGAAACTAACTAACTAACAAAGCTTAAAATGGAAACATTTAAGGTTAACTTCGACCTCCGGGGTGGCCTTACGATGGAGGAGTGGATTGAGAAGGGCCTATCTCCAGAAAAAAAAAAGCACCTAAACGACGACAATGCTGTCTGTCAATAGAGAGGCGAAGTCACGCCCATCTACTTCCGGCCCATGGGACCCCGGAAGCGAAACATTTACATTGAATTTAATGGAGAGAGAACACGTATATTTTGATCCCGTTTGAATTGTGCCACGAACTACACATATGAAGTTTGTCAATCTTAAACAATAAGTTTCATGTCAAAAAAGTCACATTTTGTATAAGACTATGAAAAATACGCGACTACAAAGACTACAAATCCCAAATCCCATTCTGGCTCGCGTAAGTGATGTCACAGGCGATAATTCTCCAAGTGGTTGCGACTCGTAATTAAAGCGAAGAAGAAGAAGAAGAAGAAGAAGAAGAAGAAGAAGAAGAAGAAGAAGAAGAAGAAGAAGAAGATCTCATAACTGATTTATTCCCTCCAATAAATAAGAGATTGCTAAAAATAAATTCACTTTTACAAGATGCATGTGTGCTTTGTACCAGGTTGTAATCACATAAGTGATCAAACCACTTGCTCGTTCTATCGATTGCCGTCTGATGAAAGGACCAGGAGTCGCTGGATCAGACATATCAGGTAATATACATGTTGTGCATGGAACACAGTCAAGTTAGCTACCTAGCTAGTAGCGACGAGTAGCGAGCACGTTAGTTAGCATTACATTACTTAGCCTTGTCATTTTTAGTAGCCTTACCATGAAGTTATTATTTTATTACATGAAGTAAGAGTAAGAGTAGATGGTAAGTATTTCGTGAAACATTTGAAGAGTAGCCTACTGCGCCATCCACCGGGTGCTAAGGAAGCAGTCAGGGAGAGTCGAAGGAAGGCAGGCAGGGAGCTTTGCATGACATTCTTCATTGTGATGACAGTGAGGGTGAGTCAATCTGTTTGTTGGAAAGACAGTAGTTGAGTGATTACTGAGAGAAAATTATTAGAAGAGATAATTATTCAAAGTGTTGTTACTTTAAAGTGTTGTTACTGACCTGTTTCTCTTTTATTTCCTTTCCCTCACCTGTAACTGCTGAGACCCTGAGGAACATGCACACTGACCTGATTTCCACTGTACGTAATAGTATTTGGTTATGGTATATTATTTATATACATCAAAGGCACAATGCACCCCCCAGAGACACACATGTATTGAGTGTGATATTGTGCATAGGTCAAGTGAAATTATCTTTACACACGAGAAAACTGTAGGAGCGGCAACTTGTTTTGAAATTGAATTTTTAATATCCGAAAATGAAGTTGATCTGTTTTCTTTATTCTTCTCTCTTCCCAGCTCCATCCATCACCGTGCTCTGTTCCTGCAGGTCCTGCTTGCTAATCATTATGCTCATATGTTTTTACACAATTACAAATAAAGTCAATGTATTGTATGACATGAAGTTGTGCTTCATTCGGAGTCAATAATACATTCATTCTGCCTTCATCCATTCTGCCTTCAACTGCACAATGACTGTGGACTGCACCGACATCCATGTAGCTGCCCCCAGTAAGATGAACCAAGCAAAGAGGGTCACTATCATGCCCAAGGACATCCAGCTGCATCCGCGGAGAGAGGGCTTAGACTGACCTGAGACCAGCACACCCAAACACAACGGCTCTTTTAAGAGCCACCTACAGTTTCAAAGAGTTGCAATCCTACGTTATTATAATGATCAAACTGGTTCATGTATCACTTAGTTTACTGAACCGTGATGAGTGAAAGAAATGAGTGAGGTAGTGGTTTACAGAAGTTACAAAGACATTAATATATGAGTAACAGGTCAGTGTAAACACAAGCTTCTGTCAATTATGGATCACTCAAACTATATACAAATAATATGTAATAAAGTTCTAAAATAAGTATTCGGTATATTCCTTGATAGCTTTTGGAGAAGGTTGTTTTTAAGTTTACTAAAATCTATCGTTTCAACTGTTTCACTTTATAAAAAGGAACAGGTGAGTAGAGCATTATTGAGTTTCTTATTCTGTCAGTAAATTATCCAAATGAAATGTTTATCATTATTTTAGTCAACCCTAAACAAATTGATTGTACCTTTTTAATAATGACCTTACATGGTTAAGTTAAATTAACTTCAGAAAATCAAATCTGTTCTGAGAAAAAACTAATAAATGTTTAAAGATAGGAACTTGCCATCCCACTGAAGAACAGTCCGTAGAGATTTAAAGGCGTAGTTGTAGTTCAGTCCAACGTTTAATTTGGATTCATTTCGCCAACAGTCAACTATTTTCATAAATAATATATATATTTTTCAAAGTCAACTTTATTGTCAATCTTACTCAGTTTGTGTTTATAGACAGAGATCAAAAAGACGTTTCCAACAATCCCAAATACGAAAAATTAAATTATACAATTTACAGATATGTAATGTATACAAATATATATATCCTATATACACCATCATGTATAATGATGGTGTATGATGTAGAAGGAAGTGTGGTAGATAACAAGTAAATGTAGAGTTACATACAGATCCATGTTACAGCAAAATATGGAATAACTAAGAAGCACGCAGTATAATAATAATTACATGCAACAATGAAATAACTGCTCAGCGTCTCCACCACAATCCCAATCTGCTGTGTCCTGTTTTCCTCCCCTCTGCATAACACCCCATCACACATACGGAACACAACGCAGAGTCTGAGGGTGTTAAGAGTATGTTTATTTAAATGTCCTCCTCTCTACTGGCCAACACAGGGAGCATATGCTGGGTGTAGAATTGTTCCAGGAGGAGGAGATTTCCATGCCATGCAGGGTCTTTGGGGATGAGGATGATGATCGCCTCCTTCGTGGTCCACACAACAAAGTAGCAGAGACTCCGGTCTGTGATGTGCAGCTGCCCTTGGACCTGGTGCCAGTATGGGTGATATATGACCCACCCTCCTCACGGAGACAGAATGATGGTAACTGGACTGCCTCCGCGATGGTCATGTTCATGTCACCAAAATCCTTGAATCTACACACAGCAAATAAACTCAAATGACACAACGAGATGTAAAAGGAGATCACACATACAGTATAGACTATACTGTATAGTCGATATAAAACTGGCCGCTTCAATCTGAAGAGCAACTAAAACAAAACACGGGAGTGTACCTTGTTCTTGTGAACACTAATGTTATCCACAGCATACACAGAGACCACGAAGTTCTTAAGGAGAAAACTAGTTACTAAAACAAAACACGTTAGTGTACCTTGTTAGCTAATGTTAGCTAGCTGACATTAACGTTACACATTGCACTCATATTACTCACCGAAACCTTGTAAAGCCGGTCCCGCTGCTCTTACAGAACCGACTAACTCCCCTTTCGTGTATGTACAGCTCTCAACATGCCCAGACTTGTAGTGATTTTCACCTCGTTTTATACTTTTCGCCTCATTCTGAAAGAAACAGGTGAAATTTGCTAACGTGACGGCCGTCTTTGTGACGGTGACGCGTATTGTGCGAGACCAAGAGACCTGTAGTTCACTCAGCGGTTTCACACAAAAAAATGTGTAACTTCACAGTTTTACGACACATTTTAATTTTTTTGACTTGCAAAATATTCTTTTAAATTGACAAACTCATATGTGTCATTCGTGGCACAATTCAAATGGGATCAAAAGATAACCTTTCTCTCTCCATTGACTTCAATGTATAATTGTACGCTTCCGGGGTCCCATGGAGGTTCCCGGAAAGGGAGGGACTTCGCATCTCTATAATGTTCTCTAGCTGTTATTGTTGTTGCATAGCAACCACCTCGCACTATGTTTTGTGCAGAAGGCAACGGAGGGACTATTTTATTTTGAACATCATTATTTAATAATAAAAACTATTTAAATTGGAGTGTGTATTTTTCTTTCACATTGCCAGCCACCCCCAGTGAGATGATAGTGAACTGTTCATGAACTTGTCATGAAAAGTTCATGAAATATTAGTGAACCATATTCATGAACAGCTCATAAACAGCTCATAACAAAGTTGATGAACTGTTCATGAAAGTGCCATGAACATTAAATGGCACTAGGGCAGTTCATGAACAATTCATGGAATATGGTTTTAGGCAGGTTCATGAACAATTCATGAAATGGAGTTTTCAGTGAGTGTGTAGGGATATTCAACCAAGAACATTTCAAGAATTGTTCATGAACAAATTGTGGAAATTGATGTGAGATATTGTACCAAAGAAGTGTGATACATGTGAAATGGCAGAAAGTCTTGTTGCAATTTCCAGACATTAAAAGAGGTCTGTTGAGTTCCCTGGTAATTATCAAATAGTAGCAGTTAAGTGAAGCTCCATTGACCCTTCTATTCCCATAGCACTCGGTAGCAATGATTTTATGTGCATTTTTAACGATAAAATTGTTACTCTTAGAAACAAAATTAATGACCTCTTGCCTTTGACCAGTATAGTGTTATCAACAGCTCCCGGAAACGTAAGTTCTAATATTACACTAGATAGGAAACTAGAATGCTTTTCAGCCATAAGCCTTGAACAATTAAATTCAATGATTCTCTCTTCTAAACCATCAACGTGCATGTTAGACCCAATTCCAACTAAGCTGTTGAAGGAAGTTTTTCCATTAATTAGCACTTCTTTATTAAATATTATGAATATGTCTTTATTATCAGGCTATGTTCCACAATCATTCAAAGTAGCAGTGATAAAACCGCTTCTTAAAAAGCACAACCTCGATCCAGAGGTTTTAGCCAACTATAGACCTATTTCTAATCTTCCGTTCCTCTCAAAAATTCTTGAGAAAGCGGTCGCAAAACAGTTGTGTGATTACTTAAAAAACAATGATTTATTTGAAGACTTTCAGTCTGGCTTTAGAACACATCATAGCACAGAGACAGCTCTGGTTAAAGTCACAAATGATATTCTAATAGCCTCAGACAAGGGACTTGTCTCTATTCTTGTTTTGCTCGATCTCAGTGCTGCATTTGATACTATCGACCATGATATCCTATTGCAAAGACTAGAGCACTTAGTTGGCATACAGGGAACTGCTTTAGGCTGGTTTAGGTCCTATCTATCTGAACGCTCTCAGTTTGTACGTGTTAACGATGAATCTTCCACGCAAACCAAAGTTAGCCATGGAGTGCCACAGGGCTCAGTGCTTGGACCTATTTTGTTCACATTATATATGCTTCCGTTAGGCAATATTATAAGGAATCATTCTGTAAACTTTCATTGTTATACGGATGATACTCAACTATATTTATCAATCAAGCCTGATGAAATTAATCATCTAAATAAAATTCAAGACTGCCTTAAGGACTTAAAAACGTGGATGACCTTAAACTTTTTGATGTTAAACACGACCAAAACTGAAGTTATTGTACTTGGCCTGAAGAATCTACGAAACAAATTATCTAAAGATATACTAACTATGGATGGCATTAATTTGGCCTCCAGTGAGACTGTAAGGAATCTTGGTGTTATATTTGATCAGGATTTATCCTTTAACGCCCACATAAAATCAATTTCAAGGACCGCCTACTTCCATCTACGTAACATTGCAAAAATCAGGCATATCTTGCCTCAAAACGATGCAGAGAAACTAGTCCATGCATTTGTTACTTCTAGGCTGGATTATTGTAACTCTTTATTATCAGGGAGTACCAAGAAGTCAATCAAGTCGCTTCAGCTGATTCAAAATGCTGCGGCTCGTGTACTAACCAGAGTTAGGAAAAGGGACCACATTACTCCTGTTCTGGCTGCCTTACACTGGCTCCCTATAGAACACAGGATAGAATTTAAAATTCTTCTTCTCGCCTACAAAGCCCTTAATGGGCAGGCGCCATCTTACCTTAAAGAACTCATTATACCCTACTGTCCTACTAGGGCATTGCGTTCCAAGAATGCAGGGTTGTTGGTTGTTCCTAGAATCTCTAAAAGTACAATGGGAGCCAGAGCCTTTTCTTAACAAGATCCACATTTGTGGAATCAGCTTCCAGTTTGTGTTCGGGCGGCAGACACCCTATCCGTTTTTAAGAGTGCGCTTAAGACCTTCCTTTTTGATAAAGCTTATAGTTAGGGCTGATTAGATTCAGCCCCTAGTTTTGCTGATATAGGCTTAGTTTGTCGGGGGTCATCTTACTTCTTCCTTCTCTCTGTCTATACCTGTGTACTCTCATGTTCCGATTAACCCAGCTTCCCCAAATGTCTTTCTTTTGGTGTCTATATACGCTGGGATCCGGAGTCATGGATGATCCTGCGGTCCTGTGTCCTGGATCGCGAGCGCTGGATCTTGAGTCATGGCTGTGGTCCTGGATCATAAGTCCTGGATGGATATCCTCGTGGATTCATCTTCCTATTATACACACATGCATTTCCAAACATCTGGACTACCTATGTTGCAAATGTATTATCTTTTCAATTTACACACGGCATCTATTGCACGTCTGTCCGTCCTGGGAGAGGGATCCCTCCTCTGTGGCTCTCCCTGAGGTTTCTCCCATTTTTCCCTTTAAACTGGGTTTTCTTTGGAAGTTTTTCCTTGTACGATGTGAGGGTCTAAGGACAGAGGGTGTCGTATTGTCATACTGATATTCTGTACACACTGTGAAGACCACTGAGACAAATGTAACATTTGTGATATTGGGCTATATAAATAAACATTGATTGATTGATTGATTGATTGATTGATTGATTGATTGATTGATTGATTGATTGATTGATTGATTGAATACTGTTCAAGCAATACCTGTGTTTGTGTTTTATAGTGATTTCTCTGTTTTTATCCTTTCATAAATGTGAGGACTAAAATGGCGAGAGACAAAGGGCTGTACAATAAGTTTTATTGCAGTGGGGGATGTCGAGGTATGCAACACAGGGTGAGTGGTGTGGGGAGAGGAAATTCTGTTTGAGATCTCTGGCAGGCCAGGTTTTAAGGAAATCTATGTATCTTGAATAAGTATATGTGTGAGTTTATACATTCCTGTGTGTTAATAGTTGAAGGAACAAAAGGTACATTTTTCCTCTCCAATATAGAGAGGTTTTATATAGATTTCTGAAACAATGTTCCCTTTTTCTTAGAAATAGATGAGCACAATAGTTTTTTCTTTGACTTTTTACCTGTTTAACAAAAGAGTGTTTTAAGCTATTTGTGAAGAAGGAAGATGCAGAATTAAGGGTGATTTCTGTTTGGAGTGTAAAGATTATCCCTGATAATGTTTTCTGGGTTAAACCATCGATAGGTTTTACAAATGGGGAGGGACATTTTCCTTGAGTTTTAATGAGGTGCCTTCCCAAAACCTGTGGCTTTCAAAGCTGCCAGGCGCTGATTTCCCTGTGAGATAGCGTTTTGGTATCTCCCCAATGAAACGCCACCCCTTCTTTGTATTAGGGAAATGTTTTTCTGGTTGTTGGGTCTCTCTTCATGCGCTGACAAGACGACAGGATGTCCACAGTGCGTGAATAAGGGCGGGAGTACTCCACACGTTGCTTATATGATTCTTTGAATTGTATAGTAATGTATTATATTATATCGTATTGCATTATTACTACTTTGTTTAATTAAAACGGATTATTGTTTAACTGGTATCCTGGTGTCTTCTAATTCCTTCCCTGTTATGATTTCAAGCAGGACTCGTCAAAACAACACGCGGTGAGGAGTTGGGTTGTAAAAACTCACACCTCGCAACAAGTGGTGACCCGACGTTAGCGAGTGGGAGTTCACAGGGAGTCACATCAGGAGCCAGCGGACGAAGCAGTCCAGGGGGGCACCTCGAAATACTTCTGACAACTAAAAACAGAGCTCTATACAAAAACACAGGTAAGCACGGATACCCGTTACACTCGAAATCTGTGATTTGGATATATTCAAATTTTTTAGAGTTGTCAGGAATATTTCTCAGTGTCATAGACTTTATGATAAAATAATGCAATGCATATATTAGTATAGGTAGGTAACGACGGACTACTGATCTTATAAGATAGTGTAATGCATACATTAGCATAGATAGGTAACGACGGACTATAAATGTAATATAATTATGCAATACATATAGAATAAAGTAGGTAACTATGGACTACTCATG
Source organism: Pseudochaenichthys georgianus (assembly GCF_902827115.2). Taxonomy (NCBI): domain Eukaryota; kingdom Metazoa; phylum Chordata; class Actinopteri; order Perciformes; family Channichthyidae; genus Pseudochaenichthys; species Pseudochaenichthys georgianus. The sequence goes on along the minus strand of NC_047526.1, from coordinate 938,279 downwards.
ATGATAAAGCAAAGGTTAAGGACCTAGGGGATATGCTACACGTGAAGCGACGAGAAATGTAAGAAAATGGTGCAGGGCCCCGTTGGTTTTTACAGAAATCAAGTCGGCAATTTCAGTCGGGGAAGTCCAGTGGGTTTCATAAGAAATGATATCCATCCAGGGCGAAACTGAATAATACTTCTTCAGCCTCATAGGACGCTGGAGTGTATTATATGTAATACATCCAAGAGGAGATACGCAAATTTCAAAAAGTCATTTTGAAACGAACGGAATCTCGTTCTCTTGTTCTGTGGGGTTATTAATCTAAGAAGCTAAACGTGACGATAAAGGATTCTGTTGACCTGGGTTTCGGCTCCATGAGGATGTCACATAGCTGAAAAGCCGTGTCGAAGCGCATTCTAAGGTCGCATTATCTGTTGAAATAAACATCGCACCAAAAAAGCTCGATAGACTGTACGGGGAATACTTTTATGTGAATAACTACTAATAAGATAAGGGAGAAAAGTCAGATAAAGAATTGCGAAGTCAAGCTGGCTGGAGGCGTGGGTTTGAGAAAGCCCCCACTTCACAGCTTTCCTCTGAAAAAGGAGGGAATAACATTGAAGATTAATAGATCAATGTGTCGTAGATATTTAAATAAATAAGAAACATTGCATTGTGAATTTCGTGGTATTTGTCATTTACTGAGAAGTTTACTTATATTTCAAAGGCATTTATTGCATACAGTAACGTTGAGGGAAAGTAATAATACTGTTTGCTGAGTATATGAAGCAGGTTAAAGTTTGATTCAAATTGAACATAATAGTGGATTAGTCCACCTAGTGTTTTTATAATATCATTAGTAGACATTAATTGTGTTTGTAAGTTTATGAAGAAAGAGTAGAAAGTAAACGGGAGGTTGTTATAAGGTTGTCAGTCAGAATGAATCTGTTAAATGGTTACGCATGACAGAGGTGTTGCACAAACACACCGGTGATTGATGAGAGGAAACTTGAGCCGGCAGCTGCAGGGCACAGGGAGTAAAAGAGAAAGACAAGTAGATGTTTTGAAGAGTTCAGAGAGAGTAAAACTTGTTTCTAAATAATGTCATATTGTTTTGTGAGTAAACATGAAATAAAAATATATTTACTAGATATAACAACAACATGCTTAACTAGGTTGACAGAAAACTGCTATTAACCAGTTTCAGCATCTACTGTCATATCTGTGTTCTAAAGAGAACATATGTTGCATTTACAATTCATATTAAGGAAGTCCACAATTGATACCATTAAAGACCTTTTTTGGTTTCAAATTAAAGAAGATTTTAAAGATGAAGTAAGCAGGACTTCAACTAGACAAAAGAGATTTTACAATGTGGTTTTACTACTTTTAATGGAGTAAAGAATCTGGGTAGACTACTGCCATTGATTTGTTTTAACATTCACATGTTTCAGCATTCCTGACCATATAGACACTCAGCCGTTTTATTTTGTAACCCAGATTTAAATTGAGTTTATCTCCAGTTGCTGATTTATTGTGATTTACAGCGGCACTGGAAAGTTGTGCGCCACCTTTGGGTTGTACTCTGAATCAGTGTGTTGGTGAAGAGTTGTTCACTACAGAAACAGGAGAACTGTGCAAAGAACGCATCTGAGAAGGGTTTGACATTTTGCGTGTACCTCGTTGCCAAGGCAACAGTGGTGGGAAGAGGAACAGCAGTTTTTGGGGATTCCTGCGGTGCAGAGGACAACGTGTGTCTGCGGATTGTAGCACATTGATCCAGAGGTGCCTTCCCCCTCAGGACATCCCAGTGCAAGAGTTTCATTGATCCTATTGACTACAGCTGCAGAGGACAACGCATTACTGACTGTTCACATTGTGACAAGATCTTGAGACAGGCTGGTCTCAGACGGTTCAGACTCTGAGGAAATTATGCGATGATTTGACAGCATAACTGTGCAAGAGTTTTCCAGAGGGTGGTGTACAACAATAACATTAGTGTTTGAGAGGGGAGGCTGATTGTTTAAACGATGGTCTGGAATGCTGAAAAGATTAAAGTTTAATATTCTTGGTTGACAAACAAGACATCTGATTATTAGGTCACACATAATAATTTAGACATATAAACTAACTATGAGTAAAGGGATTAATGGATTTCATATCCTAGGGAGGGTTAGTTAGGTTGCGAATACTTCGCAGGGTATTTGCTAATGTATTTTGAAGAACAAATAACAAGGACACAAGTCCAATTTTGTTTTGTTTTTAGATTAAATTGTCCGTTACTAAAACTGTTCACCTTGTGTCTAGATTTGGACTTTGAGGGTAAGGGAGTATTTAGGCTTATTTTTATACATCTGACATTTTAAAATATGTTGGCTGTTCACCAGATAGACATTGGTTAAGAACTTTTCTGAAGATTGAATATTTGTTCCATTTCTACATATTCCTATTTAAAAAGTAATTTTAGAGTAAAGAGGGCTGATGCTGAAATGGGAAATAATGTGGGGCCTTCAATCACCCATTAGAAGGGTGCATATTATTGACGACCAATAGGGAGGAGGGGTCACTCGACCCACCCTGCAGTGGTTTTAAAATCTTACTTGCAGCTTCACAGGAAGCGCACGGCACCAGATTATGAGTTTAGAGGACTAGCGGCACCACCTCCTAATGGACATTCATTTAGTTAGTAATTAACTGACATTTAGAGATGTTAAAAAGTAAAAACATACCTACCATGAGGGATGATTCCTAAGTTCAGCTACAAACCATTGATGAAATTACTTCTGTTTTTAGGTCCTTGATAAAGGAAGGAGTGATTGTTACATGTTCAGGACACCCAGGGTTCCACGCACTGTTAAAGAGGGTAACATTGTTCTTTAAGTGCACCAGAATTGAAGATAAATTAATAGAATGAGTTATGGAATACATAGCAGAGCTTTACAGATCCTAGTAATGTTTTGACACAAGATAATAGTGATGTACACAAGTTTCTGAATTACATCTATTAGACGTGTTGATATTGATTAGGTGTAAATGAATTGCAGTAATAGTAGTAGTACAATAAGGAAGTGACATTTTTTGGCTAACACTTTTCAGGGAATTTGGGAAACAGCTGTTCCAATGAAAAGTTAGAGATATCTTGAACATTATAGTTGGAATTGTGAATTAATAAATGATGGCGCTCCATATATACAGATTTTTATAGACGGAGGATGCTGGCCTGTGCTGGAACATCTCTGCAGAGCACGACACATGGCCAAAAAGACTGAGACCAACTGACCTTTGACCCTGACTGACAGGGTAACTTGGGAAGGCACTGTCAATGACTGACTCTGAGGTGTACCTGACCAAACCTGACTTTACAACCTGACAGTGTGAGTGTATGTCTGCATCTGATCAGTGCAACTGCATGATTTAAAACGATGACTAATCAAGCATGTTTTGGACTAACACATTATTTTTGTGTGATAATAATGTGTGAAATGAGAGGTTTCCTAACATTGCACAAAAGGGGAAACCGTTTCTAACCTACTTGATATTTCACTCCCACAGGAGGTGGCTGTTTGCAGAATGTGAAACTCAAACTATGACATTTGAAGATTCTGTTTCTTTTAGGACTGAATAATGGAGAGAAACACTCTCAAGTGTTTACTGTGGAAATGATGGATGTACATTTGGGAAAAATGTTTGGTATTGTCTTATAATCCATTATGACCTGAAGGTTTTCTTCCCATGCAGGATTTTGTTTACACATGAGATAATGTGTAAAAAAGGGGGAGTGTAAACTTCACAATGTACATTTTTTTCTCATTTAGGGACTGAAAGGAACCTGCTGCTCCAACTCCATTGTTCAATCTGACCATTGATTGACAGTTTTAGAATTGACCTGCTCCATATCTGGGGATAAGAGGCTGTTTGATGGATGTTGACATGTCTCTAATATTGATTGAGTTATAGCAGGTAACACAGATAAAGAATCAGTGGCCAAGGGGCTACCAGAGAGATGTAAGTCCAGAATGGAATACTGAAGAAGCTGACCTGTGAGTAATGTGTCAACTAATGTTTCAACAGGTATTAAAGTAACTGAGGTTTGAAATGCAGAAAGAACATATTTACAGTTAAGCTAAAACATAGTAATGTAATGAGACACAATGTAATTTGGACAACATCATGTAACTAGCCTGGTAAAGAAGTAAAAGCCATAGACTTTATTGTTTAGGTCATTATGGGGATATACATTTAATCTACATTTAGAAAGACATTTGATGACAGTTGGTGGGAATTCTGTATTCATTTTTTCAGCGGGATAATATCTAAGAACTGACGGGTAAAAGCAGTATCACCAGGAAGCCATTCACTTTGTTAGTATTGTGATTTTGGTTGTTTTTGAATCCATAACATTAGTGTGTTTCTTTACCAGAAGCATTAGCAGTTCAAATCATATTTAGATTTTTAATGGGATCTCAGGGATTTCATTTGAAGATAAACACAGATGCTTGTCAGAAATTCAGAGCTATTGAAATATGTTATTTAGTTTACCTAAAGATGTTGGGGTTCTTATTTAGTTGGCACAGTCCAAGTATTAAGATTCTGAAGCTGCACAATTAATTTAGAAAACCTGTGCACAGACGTCTGTTGTTTTAAGACACCCCACCAACAGGCTCCAAGTGGCCACGCACTGGTGGGTCAAACAGCCGAGGGCCCCAGAGCCCGGAGCGTAGGCTTGAGGGATTTGTATCAGATTTCTCCACACAGGTTGCTGACGCCAAAAGGGGGACCCGAGACGCAGGAGGCTGACTGTCAACCCCAGGCTCTCCGGCCCCGACCGAGTGACCCAGAGGACATCCCATGCCGTCCGCCTACAAGGAAAGGGGGACAACTGGTACCACTGGAGCCAGTGTGCGGCGGGGGAAAACACCTGCGAGGACCCTAGACGACATCAGGACGGATCTGGCTCTCGTCATGGAGGTCGACTCGGATGCTGTCATCAGCGGATTGGAGGAGAAGGACCTCGAGGACATCCATCCAGCAGTCGTCCCAGGAGGCATCATCATCGGAGCGGAGAAGGAGGATCGAGAGGACATCCATCCAGCAGTCGTCCCGGGAGGCATCATCATCGGACCGGAGAAGGACGATCAGGAGGACATCTATTCAGCATCGACTCGGAAGCCGCCATCAGCAAGCCGGAGGAGAAGGAAGACATCTCTCTAGCAGGCAGCCCAGAAGCCGCCGTCAGCGGATCAGAGGGGACAAAGACACGGCAAGCCAGGACGGCACAGGGGACTCCACTCTCCGCTGAAACAGGAGTGTGTGTTAAGTGCAACAAGACGGTGTATGGATCCAGCCAGGCCTGCCAAGCTATGGGCAGCCTCTACCATGACAGCTGCTTCACCTGCAGCGCCTGTAGTCGAAGGCTGAGAGGGAAGGCGTTCTACTATGACGCAGGAAGGGTTTTCTGTGAAGAGGACTTTCTGTACTCTGGGTTCCAGCAGTCTGCAGACAAGTGCAACGCAGGTGGACATCTGATCATGGACATGCAGGCCTGCAGGCCCTGGGGAAGTTGTACCGCCCCGGTGGTTTCCGCTGCGGCATCTGCAACGAGAGTCTGGACGGAGTGCCCTTCACTGTGAACACTGAGAATAAAATCTACTGTCTAAAAGACTACCACAGGGTCCTGGCGCCTAAATGTGCTGCGTGTAACCAGCCCATCCTGCCCTCAGAGGGGTCTGATGAAACCATTCGAGTTATATCCATGGACAAAGACTATCATGTGGGGGTTGTTGTGTGCCGTGCATCCGCTCATTATGTGTCAGACTAATCCGTTCCACCATTGAGGGAAAAGCTGCTTCTCCCCCTCCTGACACTGTTGGCCTGTGTCTCGGAGGACGAGTATGGAGACTCAGCAGACAAGGACGCAGCTTTTTGACATTTTTGGTCTCCCTGTCCTTCTGCTATAAGAAATTGCTATGAAGGGCTGTTTCCAAATGTTTAAAGGGCTCTAAATATAATGTTGAGAGATGAACACAGTGGAGAGGAGCGACAATAGTTATGGTTCAAGTGCCTTGTGTAAGTTGCACTCTTTTTTAAGAGTGCAAAAGAGGGAATTGTGGAAATTGATGTGAGATTATGTACCAAAGAAGTGTGATACATGTGAAATGGCAGAAAGTCTTGTTGCAATTTCCAGACATTAAAAGAGGTCTGTTGAGTTCCCTGGTAATTATCAAATAGTAGCAGTTAAGTGAATACTGTTCAAGCAATACCTGTGTTTGTGTTTTATAGTGATTTCTCTGTTTTTATCCTTTCATAAATGTGAGGACTAAAATGGCGAGAGACAAAGGGCTGTAAAATAAGTTTTATTGCAGTGGGGGATGTCGAGGTATGCAACACAGGGTGAGTGGTGTGGGGAGAGGAAATTCTGTTTGAGATCTCTGGCAGGCCAGGTTTTAAGGAAATCTATGTATCTTGAATAAGTATATGTGTGAGTTTATACATTCCTGTGTGTTAATAGTTGAAGGAACAAAAGGTACATTTTTCCTCTCCAATATAGAGAGGTTTTTTATAGATTTCTGAAACAATGTTCCCTTTTTCTTAGAAATAGATGAGCACAATAGTTTTTTCTTTGACTTTTTACCTGTTTAACAAAAGAGTGTTTTAAGCTATTTGTGAAGAAGGAAGATGCAGAATTAAGGGTGATTTCTGTTTGGAGTGTAAAGATTATCCCTGATAATGTTTTCTGGGTTAAACCATCGATAGGTTTTACAAATGGGGAGGGACATTTTCCTTGAGCTTTAATGACGTGCCTTCCCAACACCTGTGACTTTCAAAGCTGCCAGGCGCTGATTTCCCTGTGAGATAGCGTTTTGGTATCTCCCCAATGAAACGCCACCCCTTGTTGTATTAGGGAAATGTTTTTCTGGTTGTTGGGTCTCTCTTCATGCGCTGACAAGATGACAGGATGTCCGCAGTGCGTGAATAAGGGCGGGAGTACTCCACACGTTGCTTATATGATTCTTTGAATTGTATAGTAATGTATTATATTATATCGTATTGCATTATTACTACCTTGTTTAATTAAAACGGATTATTGTTTAACTGGTATCCTGGTGTCTTCTAATTCCTTCCCTGTTATGATTTCAAGCAGGACTCGTCAAAACAACACGCGGTGAGGAGTTGGGTTGTAAAAACTCACACCTCGCAACAATATCAAGAACTGTTCATAACAACTTCATGAACCGTTCATGAACAGTTCATACCCAGTCACTGAATATAATTCAATGGCTGGCTATGAACTGTTCATGAACTGTTCATGTACATGAACTGTTCATGAACCACTGACTGTGGGTCAATTGGCAACCATAGAAAACAACAATTATGTCAATCACAATGGAACTTTACTCAAATTAACAAACAAACAAACAAACAAACAAACAAACATACATGTATACAGGTGGAGCACTACAATTAATCCTATCACTATTTGAAGCAGTTCTTGACACTCAGATACACAACATTTTTTGTTACGGGTCCCAAAGGCTTGGGTACCACAGCAACAATAAATGATTTCTGTAGAAAACAGAAAAGTGCAGCAGCAATAATTATACACAGGATCCGGTTGATCGTCTGGAATGCTTCTTATTCAAAATTCAAAGTACACAGTTACATTCAAATAGCTGAACTTTACAAACATCACATTTCTCCATTTAAGTTATCTGTCTGTCACAGTCAATTACTGTATCTCAAGGAGAAATTCAACATAGTCAATATAAATTATTACATTACATTGTATTTAGCTGACGCTTTTATCCAAAGCGACTTACAATAAGTGCGTTCGACCAACAAAATACAAACTTGAAGAAAACAGAATCATATAAGTACATCAGGTTTCATAGAGCAAAAACATTTCAAGTGCTACTCAACTGGCTTTAGGTAAGCCAGTCCATAAGTGCTTTGTTAATAGTTCTATTGCTCGAAGTGGAGTCGAAAGAGATGAGTTTTCAGTCTGCGCCGGAAGGTGTGTAAGCTATCTGCTGTCCTGATGTCAATGGGGAGCTCATTCCACCATTTTGGAGCCAGGATAGCAAACCCACGTGTTTTTGCTGATGGGAACTTGGGTCCCCTTCGCAGCGAGGGTGCAGCGAGCCGTTTGGTTGATGCAGAGCGGAGTGCACATGCTGGGGTGTACGATTAACCATGTCCTGGATGTAGGAAGGGCCAGATCCATTCGCAGCATGGTACGCAAGTACCATTGTCTTGAAGTGGATTCTAGCAGTTACCGGAAGCCAGTGGAGGGAGCGGAGGAGCGGCGTGGTGTGGGAGAATTTAGGAAGGTTGAAGACCAGACGAGCCGCTGCATTCTGGATGAGCTGCAGGTCGGATGGCACATGTAGGTAGACCAGCCAGGAGGGAGTTGCAGTAGTTTAGGCGTGAGATGATGAGAGCCTGGACCAGAACCTGCGTCGCTTTCTAGGTCAGCTGGGGACGCATCCTCCTGATGTTGTAAAGCGTGTATCTGCAGCAGCGGGTTGTAGCAGCTATGTTTGCAGTGAAGGACAGGTTGTTATCTATAAACACATAACGCTATCAAATAATACTTTCTATCAATATATCTATCTTTACCAAATATAACATATTATGGAGATCACAAAAATACACTGTCAATGTTAATAAACAAAAAACAAGGCAATGTGCCTGCAAGACTGCACTCAGGTAAACAAAACATATTACCCGTGCGCAGCAGCTAACCTGCCTGCGAGCCTTCTCTCAGGTCACATTTACCCAGGTGCGGCTGAAGCCCGCGAAAATGGCATCTATTGTTGCCGACAGTTTAGTATTTTTAAAATACCGTTACTATGTCAAACATGCTCACAACCTTCTGACACACTCTCCTAAACATCTCCAACATCATATCTAATTCACACAAGTTAACATCGATCATTTTCATTATGTACTGACCTGTAGAAAACAGAAAAGTGGAGCAGCAATAATTATACACAGGATCCGGTTGATCGTCTGGATTGCTTCTCATAGACATATAAAGAGTAGACGCCGCATCGACCGCTGCTGCCTATTGGAGCTGACGAGCCGTGGGGCCGCCATCTTGGACCGGTCACCCGCTCCACTCAGTGTAATCTGTCTGGCAGGCGCAATGAAGTGTCAGCGCATTTTATCAATCATAACTCGCTGAATACAAAACTGATTTTCACGGGGGGGGGGTTTCTGCAAACGTCATATATGTAGGCATGATACCGGACACATGATTCGGCGTATTTTAATATTCATAGTAGGCTTAACAGCAATAGAATATTCTGGTATTTGATAGCCTATGTTATGTATGATAGGTATTTTGCAAAAGACACACGATATATAATATATACACACACACACATAAAAAAACACTAATGGTCTATATATGATAGAGAAGCATATTGTGTAGGCCTATACTCAGCTATTTTAATAAGTTGAAAAATGAAGAAACAATAATACATTATACATAGACAGAAGTTATATATCAGTAAAAATGAATATCTATGTCATAAAAAATGAAAATGTACTTCTACATCTATATAAAAAATGTAAATGTTCAAGTTAAACACAAGAACATGACACCACCCCGCCCAAACCATATTTACACAAAGTTGCTCATGACACCCGAATGCCCCGTGCATGCGGCTCCTCCAAAGCATGACTGAGAACCTCTTTCTCATATCTTTGTCTTTGGGAAACCATCAAAATAAAAACGGGAGATTTGAGAGTCAACACAAAAACATTTTAAGAAGGAGGTCAAGCTTATTTTCTTCCTTCTTCTTCCTAGATAGATTAGATTAGATTTTAGATTTAGATTAGGACCCTTTGTGTTTCAGGTGACAAAGACTTCGTCAGGTAATATGCAATGGGAGCCTTCCAATGTCCGTGTAGGCCAACCACCATGAACACAAGAGCCTCAGTAGCAGCATCGGTCTCATTGTTTCCATCACCCATGTCTACAAAAGCAGACATTGACTGGTTATGTGGATTATATTGCACATGTTTTCTGATGGCCATGTCATCCAACCTGAGTGAAACACATCCATATTTAGCCTGGTCGTCCTGGCATCTTCTCTCCAGCATATCCAGCATCGTCTTGTTCAGGCCAGGCTTGCCATCCACCGAACACAGCCACCTGTAAAAATATTGAGAAGTAGCTATTTAACGTACTTGCAACCGTAATTTCCAAAAATGAAATTGAACAACATTAAGACTACCTTTTTGTTGTAGTCTCTCTGAGGTATTTGTATGCCTTTGGACCATGTAGATGGAGTGTGAGGGCACATTCTCTGTGGTCCTTGGAGTACTCATGGCTTGAATTGAATTGAATCTTACTTGTGAAAAGTAATCCCCCGACCCCTGTTCGCAATCGTCCGCCGATTTGCACAGCAATATGCTGCACAGTGCTCTGGCATCTTGAAACCTCTGCTGTCTATGGGTAGAATGTCTGTACAATATGGGTAGGATGACCGGTCCAAGATGGTGACCGTATTTATTGCGCCCCAGCAGCCAATGCGGCGTCTACTCTTTATATGTCTATGTTGCTTCTGAGGAGGGGGCGGAAGTGTCCCCCCTAAGGTAACCCAGATGTCACCGCTCACCTGCCAAAGGTTCCACCTTGGCGCTACTTACTCGAACTGCTTCTCAAACAGTACAGATAAACTATAAAATGATATGAATGTCACCAAAATAAATACAGATAATGTTCAGTTTCAAATTCACTATTGTTTTGTTTTAAGATTAAAAGTTTTAAAAAAGAAAGAAATGTTCAAATAGTAGATGAATATTCAAGAGGTCTTTAAAAACATCACACTGATCATCAAAAGTTCATAAAATGCTCATGAATATTCACAAATATTCTGAACTTGCCACAATCATCCAAAATGCTCATAGTCATGAAAAGTTCATGAAATGCTCATGCACACTTTTTGGGGTTTTAATTACAATGTTGTGATTGGCTGGATCATGAAAAGTTCATAAATTGCTCATAAAAGTCTGTCATGAGCAAAACAGGAACTTTATATGAATGAACAATGTTCATAAACATTTCATGAACTGCTCTTTAAAATGGTTCATGAGCATTTTAAGAATTTTGGTTCATGAACATGACAAGTGAACATATAATGAGTTGTTCATGAATGTTTCATGAGTGCTCATGAACAGCTCATAAAGTCATGAACTCCATCTCGCAGGGGACATGTGGTAACCGTTTTATAAATGCAATAGCTCACTTCAGGCCGTGATATACGAATATCTATACAATATGGTTGTCGACACTCCGCTTCGCGTCGGGCCGAACCAAGCCGTAGCGCAACAGTGCTGGAGCAGAACAACAGTCTGGAGGAAGAAGTGGGCCGGTCGGAAAATTCACTAGCAATCCCCCCTCCCAGAGTTCTATACATGGCGCTGCCCCCTCCTCCCGTTGACAATTTACTAGCGATAACGAGGGCCGGTCGAGATTCCCGGGCTGATTTTTAGTCCCAGTACGCCACTGAACGTAGCTATTATGTAAGGTGCTGGTATATATATATATATACTAACTGTGCTTCCTCCCCCACCCCCCCAAAAAAAGTTGTAAATCAAACAAGTGAAGTACATGTTATAAAGCAGTGGAGGGCTGGAGTTTATAAACCAAAGAGTAACCGCCCTGACGGGACGCTGTAATAAGTCAAGCGAACGCAGCCGCAAGGACACCTGGCCTCCTATTTGTTGAGGGATGTTGACAGGATTGTTGCACAAAAGTTTCGAGCGCGCACAGAATAATTCTGAGGGCAGAAAAAGTTTCGAGCGCGCACAGAATAATTCTGAGCAGCAATATATCTGAGTGCAAGCGTACAGTTTGAGCACAAGCAGAGCAAATCTAAGTGCAAGCAGCACTATTTGAGTGCGAGGGCACTATTTGAGTGCGAGGACAGAGTTTGAGGGAAATAAATACATAAAGTATGCTCTCAAATTTAAATACCACGCTCTTGAATAAAGATAGGGAATAACCCCCATACAAATGCGGCGCAAATGAGCTCCGCAGCCGTTGCGAGGTTCCGGCACTAACAGTTCATGAGCGTGTTCCCCCGCCCCCTGTCAACACTCGCGGCACATGAGTGGCCAGCCTAAACAACAATAAGCGCTGCTTGGCAACCGTGTGTGGCGGCAAAGTACATAGACATTTTTACTGGAGAGATTTAGTTTTGCCGGTATTCAACATATTTTACCAGTCATAGTCCGGTAATTATTTACACTCTAAGAAGAGTCCTACACAACAGACATGGCGTCAAAAAGGAGTAATGTGTGGAAATATTTCGACCAGGTTAGTGAGTGCAGTGTAGAGTGCAAACTATGCCAAATTAAACTTATATACATGCTATACATTGCTATACCCGCAACCTCCGTTCCAGCTGAGAGGATTTTTGCTTTTTTTTTTTATAGGATATGTATATTTTGGTTAACTGGTTAACCGTTTTTTGGGGGGTCGAATATTCGAATATACATTTGCTTTCAAATTCCCATCCCTACTTCCGGGTCACCAGCATGCCGCATGTCCGGGAAAAGGACAAGCTCACCGGCTATGAGGAGGGCGCTGGTGAGCAAATTCCCCTCGAAATATCCTATAACCAAGAACACACACTAGGGGCACTGATTGACTCTGGGGCCGACAAGAGTCTTATGGATTGGGAGCTAGCCAAACTACTTAACCTTAAGGCTATTCCTTTGGCCCACCCCATCAATGCCAGCGCTTTGCACGGCAGACTAATGTGTCAAATCACTGATCATACCGAGCCTGTTCAGGTAGTTATTCAGAATCATTTTGAAATGTTACAATTTCATTTATTTAATTCCCTTCAGCACTCACTTGTAAAAGGATTCCCCCGGTTAAAAAAACACAATCCACACATTGATTGGTGCTCAGGCCAAGTTAAGGAATGGGGAGGGGAATGTGAGCAAAATTGTAGTGTTCCTCGCCCTGCTATGTAAGGCAGACCCCGGCGACCAGACTTCACCCAGTCATCATGTCCGGTAAAAACTCAGAGACTACACCAGTTAATGGTTATGATGAGTATCCTGAGTTGTCTAAGATCCTGGGTTCGTACGGGTGCTGGAAATCCTTGAAATTGTACGAGGTGTTTTCAAAGTTTGAAAAGTGCTTGGGTTTTGGGAATGGTGCTTGAATTTGTGATAAAGTGCTTGAAATTGTAAATGCTTTACTTCGCTTTTTAGATGAAAAGAAATTAAAGAAGTCGGAGCGAGCTTAATTGCTTCGCTTCTACATAAAACAGCTCCGGCCTTCCCGCGCTATGCGCGTCACCTGCAGGTGTTTGTGTTACGTGTGACCTGGGCATTCTGATGAGAGTGATAGATGACTGTGTGCCAGGAGGTTGCCGTTTCAACGAGCGTTGGCTAGCAGAAGACAAATACAAGCCATGGCTAAGACGAGGGTCAAGCCCACGAGTAGCCTCCTGCAAAGTTTGCAACATAACGATGGGAGAGTCTGCGCTGACGAGCCACATGAAAGGTACGCCGTAGTAGATTAGGCTAACGTTGCATGTTACGTTTGTTTAAGCTAACGTTAGCTAGCTGAATAGCGAACTCGATGAGGGATCATAATAATTGCAGGGGACAATCATTTCAGAGGAGCGTACCTATGTTAATACGTGCGTTACAGACGAAGCTCTCACTGTTGTAATTCAACCCAGTCTCACGGCATTGTTATAGTCACGAAATATAATCTATTGATTCGACACAGAGCGATTTTGAAAGCAATGTATTTCTACTGGTAGTATGTTTCGTGCCTAAACCAAATGTGACTTGCTCTATCGAAATCAGTCACATTGTCCCGAAGACACATTTTCGTTTGTATTACTGGTCTGGGGGAAGCTCGCGAGTGTGTTTGTGTATTTTTGCGTTTGTGTACCGGGGAAACACTGACAAGAAACACCGGTTTGTTTATTTGAAAACAGATGAAAACAAACTGTCTTTTAAATAAAATTGAAGTATTATTGTGGAGTCTATTTTTATATAACATTATAAAACTGATTCTTATTACATGCTATGCTTATTGTGCTCATGAGATTGCTATGACTATAGAATAAATAGACACCATCACTAATCCCAGGTTCTGATGGGTTAGATACCAACGAAGGGAATAGTCAGAAGAAAGTTTTCAGCTTGCAATAGAAAGTAGCAGAAGTCAGATGCAGGCGCTGTAGAAACAATTTAGTTATTGAGGCTATGGCCTTGGCCGCCTGGGTTAGCTCTGCGCCCACGCATAGCTGGGAATCAGTATGACCAAGATTCCACTTTTCTGTAGAAGCTTCATCAAAACAATGACGTATGATGGTGCCAGAGTAGGGAGGGGCTTCCACAGGCCGGCCGAATGCTGATTGGAGGATCGTGTTGCCAAGAGACTCTATCTGAGTCTGTGCACCAACCAAAGAGAACCAAGTCTAAACCGCGGTATCTCTTCAGCTAGTCTTTTTTTTTTTTTACAAATATTCTTATTGCAAACAAGTCATAATCCAGCAAATGACAAGAAGTAAGAACAGTAGTACTCAATACAAAACAGTACATATGTTACAGTTAGCAAATGTAGACAATGGGGATCATTACAAAGGACCTCCTTGGAAATAAAATAGAGTCATGTATTGCTCCATATTCACTTCAAGATTCGTAGAGAGTCCTTGTTTACAGTTTGTTTTTGTTTTTTTCATTTAACCCCCCCACCCACAGGTATGGTTGGCCCCAAATAGTAAAATAACTGAATAAGTCAGATAAAATCATAAATATAACATAAATAATAATAATCATACTAATACAAATACAAATAAATAAAAAGAAAGTCGAGAGCGAAAACAGTCTGTAAGAATCCGGTATAAGGGAAGAAAATAATAGTAAACATCGTCGTCTTGGTGAGGAAAAAGGGTTTCATTAAGAGGGAAAAGGAAATATAGAAGAGTAGTCTAGGGCAAAAGAAAAAGGGTCATGGTGGAAGAGCAGTAATATGAATGGTCCTTTCAGAGAGCTTCCTGCGACTCAGCGTCAGAAGTGATAGGGAGTTCTTTGATAAGGCCTAATAGTGGGTTCCAGGTAGTATGGAAGGATTTCAGAGATCCTTTCAATGAGAATCTTAACTTCTCCATCTGAAGGCATTGCAAGACATCACGTATCCACTGATCATGTGTTGGTGGGGAAGCTTGTATCCATTTGAAGAGAATAGAGCGTCTAGCTAATAGAGTGGTGAAGGCCATGACACGGCATATAGTAATGGGCATATTCTCAGATGGAGGAAGGCCGAACAGTGCAGTCATAGGATTAGGGTCTATCTTTGTGTTAAAGGCCCGCTCAATGGTTCCAAATATGTCAGACCAAAATGTGTCTAACTTTGGGCAAGTCCAGAACATGTGCAGATGGTCAGCTGGGGATTGATTGCATCTGTTACAGGCATCACTAGCCAGCTTAGCATTAGTAAAGTGAGCTCTGTGGAGCACCTTGCACTGGAGTAGGCCATGTCTAGCACAGATATGGCGCATTTCCACTGCAACGGGGTAGCCCCGTTTAAGCGTCCCTAAGCGTCCTCGCTCAGGCCTCGGGCTGCCTCGCTGGCCGGCCGAGGCCGTGGCGCATTTCCATTACAGTTTAGGACCTGGGGTAGCAACGCAGTGTAGGCGGGGCGATCAGCTTTTTGGTCGGAGCGACCCTGGGTAAAACTGCAGTGGCGTCATCTTCAATGCGACACAACTCACAAAACACACACAACAATGGAGGATGTGGAAGCGATCGTTTACTTGTTTCTTGGTGTGTGGCTTGTTATCACAGCAAGAAGGAAAGTGATCACAGCAAGCATTGTATTGTATTCATTGTATTGAACATAAATAAATCCTTTTTTCTTTTTTCATATACATGTGTTTGTCAAATGTTTTAAACAAATATTATCTGAATTGAATATTTGAAATTCAAGCACCAGTAAGTACTGCCCCATAATAACATTTGAGGAAATATCAGATCATGAAAAGAAAATCTTTCTAATCAATTAAGCAAATATCAAAGCTAACTATAAACATAAATACTAAAGTATAAAACACAGCAAAACTATATTCATAAATGCAAGTGTAAAATAGTGTGGACAATTGTAAACATGGATGGAGACTAAAGTATCCACAACATAAAATAATATATTAAATATAACCTCAATCTTTCTTCTAGACATGTTAAAAGCTTGCTTGAATGGGTTATAGGTTTATTTTGTTCTCTCGTCTTTGAAATATATAAGGAATGTGTTGTTTGAGTCTAGTAGAACGAGGGTATTACAATTGAGCAATTTCTACATGTATTATGTATTTATCATGTATTCTTAATACCATTACAAAATAAACATGTAATAATGTTTTAGAGTAGGACCTCAAGCTAGCAAACTCAATTTCTTGCTTTAAATCTCTTAAAAGTAAGGGGCTTTTTCCTAACTGATGGTGTTTGTTATTGCTTTATAAATTCATGTATGTTTATGATTTTTTTATGTTGGGTGCCATTCATTATCAACAAGAGATAAGATAAGTCAAAGAAGTACTTTATTGATGGCAGTATAAAAATACAAATGTTGTATCAAAAAGGCATGCCATTAAACAATACAAATAAAAAATGTAAAACTGTATTGCAGCCAGCATAAATATACATGGAATTGTAAATATAAAATGAACATTTTAAAGAAAATAAATAAACAAGGAAGTACAAATGTTGCATTTAAAAATTAACTAGATAAAAAATATATAATATGTACAATAACTATTAAGGTTTTTTGAAGTATCAGGGAGGAGACGGGCCACGTCGGCTGCCCAGTCATGGTGCCGTTCCTGCTGGGCCCGATTCCTCTTGCCTGGGTGACAATAAGATAATAATTAGCAATAAGGAAAACACACAGGACAGGTACAGGTCACACAAGGATATAAGAATAACATGTATAAACAGAACAACAGTAAGGTGAACTAAAGAAAGTTCTGGCCCTAGATGTTTACAATGATTGTGAAAGTGAATTACATTATGTCCAGCCTGTTGATAATGAATATAAATGTATGTATATGATAGGATGTCACACACAACTGTACTAGCTGCTTACTAGCTAAGACTTTACTTGTAACAGAGCATTTCCACACAGTGATATAGCTTATTTTAATTACTGACGATGGATGATCCACGGTTTAAAAAAACAAAAAAACAATTCCAGTCGTTTTGCCATTTCTATTTCTTACCTAGAACCACACGCTGCGGTGTCGTGATGGCACTCGGTGTTGGTGGTTGAGTCGGTGTCGATTCTTCGGCTGGGGTCCGTTCTGGATTTGATGACGATGTGGACGGAACACTGCCATCAACCGTTGTTCGGGAATGTTCCTCCTCACGAGTCCCAATGTAATCATCTAGAACAGCAAAATGACTTGTTAATTCCACAAACTACTGCAGCACAATACTAAATAGCAACAACAACTATAGAAAAGAAAAACTGAACGTAAACAATGGCACATATGGTGTTAGCAAACAATAGCTCTAGCTAAGGCTATCTGCCTTAGCTAGCTATGTAGCTCTTCGGAGCTCCATAAAAGCACGGGTTGTCGAACATTAATGTAAGGATAAAATAGACTTCCTTGTTAGAAGTGAGCGTACCTTGCAGGGACTCCAGTAAAGCCGTTGCCGTTTTCCCTACATCGCAGGAAAGTCCTCGAAAATCCGCGCTCGGACATCTGTGCAGAGACATCCTGGAACACTTTCACATTTCGCGTTGTTCCGTCGAGCTCCCGCTGGATTTTATCATCCCCAATGAGATGTAGGAACGTCGTCACCTCCTCGGTCGACCACGGTGTGCTTTTCTTCGACGTTGCCATTTTTGTAGCTCCTCCGTTTACAAAATGCTGCAAGCTTGCTTCTTGATATATATGTGACGCGAGGGATGATCTCGTGCGCGATCTTGTGACGATTCTCTCTGACCAATCAGCAGTCGAGTGTTGACGTCACAGCCCTGGCCTGGTCTGATAGAACCACGATTTTATGGGGCCGGAAAAAGAGAGAAAAAGTACCCGCTAGCCGGTACTAGGCTATATGGAAATGCCACCAAAAACTGGCCTGGCCGCTTGAGGACGGTCCAGGACGCTTAAACGGGGCTACCCGCTGCAGTGGAAATGCGCCAATAGATGATGTAGGATGAGAATGTCACTCCATTGATCATCGGAAATGTTACTACCTAGATCACGCTCCCAGAGCTCCTTAAGCAACACACTCTCACTCCCTAAGCGTCCAGGAGCGACGTTTGGTCAGTGTCCGTGGCGTGCAGTTGTGACGCTCCTAGGCTCCTTCAGCGTCATAAAGGGACGCAAATAGCTTTCAACTGATTGCAATGTATTCCCATCTGCGGCGGGATTTGACGCTCATGGAAGCACGGCATTCGTTTGTGTCGGCTGCCCTTAAAGGCAATGTGAGCGTCCATTCCCATTGGATAACGGAGAATTGTACACCCGGAAGTAAGTATTCCTCTTACTGTCGATTGATTTTACAGTGATATCTGCACTACTCATCGACTAAAAAACACCAGATTATCCTTGTTAATTACACAACATTGATTGGCTTAAATTGTGTGCAATGCTTTTGTATTTTTCCCCTTCGATTCGGAGAAACAAATATTTGTTCTGAGTAAAGGATGGCAGAAGACACTACACTACCCAGAATCCCCAGCTATCGTTTAGGACTACACCATGTGCTCTGTTTGACAAACCCCGTTTTTTTCAATAGAAGGCTTGTTTGAGACACATTGCGGCTCGCCTCGAAAGTAGACGAGAGTAGCCGATCGCAGCCGGGGGAGGAGTCAAAAAGCTTGACTGGCTGGGTTTGCAATGGCGGAAATTCCATTTTACCCACTGTAGACAAAGGTGATCTCCATTGCTTTATATAGGTTTGTTAATTCAGTCATGATGATGAACCACACCAGTGACTGGGTTCCATAATTAGAAATGCTCCTCCCTCTTAATGTTTGCAAAACTGATAGGTGGACAGGCTACAAATGATCAGTCCCATCAGATCCGCACACATGAAGCTTAATGAGCATGAATTGAACAGACCTGCTGCTGTGTTAATTCTTTAGCTGCCACTTTAAGCTTTATGATGTATACAACATGGATGTAATTTGATTTAATCTTGCCATTTTAAATAATGTATTCAATAAATAAGGTTAATCCAAATCATTACATTACAATAGATTTTATTTTAATGATTTGGTTTAACTTAAAGAGAAACTTTATTGTTATTGCACATATTACAGGTACCGAGACAACGAAATGCAGTTTAGCTTCTAACCAGGTGCAACAAGCAGTGAAGTGGAAAGTAATGTACACAATCTACAGAATAACATATAGAATGAATTGAATGATGAATAAACAGTGGGGTATGAATACACTAGATATCAGCCTGTGAGCAGTATGAACAGTGTGTATGAATATGCTAAGATATATAAAGTATGAAAACGGTAAGCAGTATAGTATAAAATATATAGATATTAATTTCATGATGATAAACATTGTGGAACAATGATGAAAAATGGGAATGGATGTGGCGACGTAAAACTGACACAAAACAACAACAAACTTTTGCCAGCCAATTGGAGAGTTTCATCAGCAGCACGTGGTAAAAACCACCAATGAGCGCTCAGCTCGAGATACCAGCGAGCCGTTTCCCATCAAGCATTTCGCTTCCGCAGCTGGTGGAGAGCAACTGCGCCGCCTCGCCTCGCTCTCAAGGCTCCGGGCGTCTTTGTCCCGCGAGATTTCAAAGTCTCATATGGGCGAGCCTCCAGAGCAAGTCGGACAAAATGACTAATCATCATGCAACGCACGAGCAAGACGTTGATCGCAACTGTGCAGGTCTGCGCAGGTCTTGCTTG
Organism: Pseudochaenichthys georgianus; assembly: GCF_902827115.2. Taxonomy (NCBI): domain Eukaryota; kingdom Metazoa; phylum Chordata; class Actinopteri; order Perciformes; family Channichthyidae; genus Pseudochaenichthys; species Pseudochaenichthys georgianus. Next base: position 918,367 of record NC_047526.1, on the reverse strand, counting down.
TCTGTATGCAGACCACAGCAAGGAGGCGGATCCTAAAGGGGGTGGATCCTATAGGGTAGGGGGTGTGTCCTAAAGGGTTATGAGCCCCGCCTCCCAAGTATTTCTTAAAGGTATATGACGCTCTGTTTCTCATTTATTTTAATGCTTTGAATGAATCATAAACGAACTTTGAAAAATAATAATTATAATTAATTTGCATAAAGAATGAAGAGTATACAACCCACAGAGAAGACAAATTAATTGACCTATTGACAGATCATAATGAATACAGAGTCAATTTGATAGTTTATCATAACATAGGATACATTAAACTCGTAAATTGTAGGCATATCATTTTTTACTGTTTGTGCAGTGGTAGTAATTATTATTCAAATCAATCAACTACGTTTTATGGAAGATATTGCTGTATATCCTTTAACAACATGAGTAGAGGTTTCTGTACACCTAAAATACTGAAGTTGAAGTTACTGTCCTGATGTGTATCATTCATTTGTTCATGTTGTGTCTGGTGGTAAGATGAATGAATTCATTAACGTATTTATTATTTTTGAAACATTACAATACACATCAAATACTAAACATGAAATGTATAGTACATACCAATACATTGTACAAAGGAAAATATATACAGTACATACAAAGAGGAAAGTCTTCATTAAACATAAACATTTTATTGGGTGTTCTAATTCAGCAACCACAAAATATGTGCCCAGATTTCATTATCTCTGACTTCATCAACCAAAATATCAATTTTGATATTTAACATGAACTCAGAAAGAAAAACACACTGTCTGCCTTATACAACTTGTGTTGTCCAAGTTTTATAGATGGACAATTTTGCTATGATTAGTATAAGGTTTACACTAGGCTATATATTTCACTATGGGGTGTGTTAAGACCCAGAATGATATTTGGCTATTTCTGTGTGAATTCCACTTGAACAGAGACGAGATAAGGGCAGCAACTTGAGTCGCCCAAGCATCGACATGAAACACACAGAATGTCTGTCTCCTCTGTGACCAAACACACAGCACACAGAGGAGTAGGGACAAGCTTCCATTTGTACAGATTTTACATATTTGGAAGAATGTCATGTAATATTTGAAAATTGAATTCTGGTAATTGACCATCTGGAGAAATTGTCTGTAGCTGCCATACATTATTTGACTTGCTGTTTGTCAACCACAGCTTCCCAGTACGTCTGTATGTATGACAGGGCCGTATTCATGGAGTCAACATTGGGGGGGACCAAAAATTCAATACAAATTTGAATACTAATTTCCTGCCATTCTAAAGGAAAATACATAAAAAATCACTAACACATTGGATACTTTAAAACCTGTTAAACCCCATGCCCCTGCCTGTGGGGCCAAAACACAACAATAGTCATGAAACTGTGTCTCAGGCATGGGTGTAGGAAGCATCCTCAATGTGGGTGGGACAATTTGACGGGGGGTGTGGGCGGGCGGGGGACCTAACCTCCTCTAGGGGGGTCCGGGGGCATGCTCCCCGGGAAGATTTGTTTTTAAATGTTGAAGTTAAAAGCATCAATCTGCTGCACGTTGAGAGAAACATTAGGGACTAAATCTATGGATACATCTCAACAACACCCATGTGAAACAGAACTGAACAGATTTACTTTTTCGTTATGCATATTTTACAAATCACTCCCTTTTTAAACTGTAGTATGAGTTGGAATGATTTTATACCTGTTATTCTGTTATTCTCTTATTTTGTATAACTATAATGATCATATAAAGGTGTGCCTTGGAAATACTTGTTTTGCATCAATCTTGATACAGGGTACTTATATGTTATAGTTTGGATTCCTAAAGCTTTTAGTCTACTATCCCATCATTCAAGGGTGGTTTTCACTATAAGTAATGGTTTATTTTTTGCACGGACACAATCATTTACATTGTTTTACTATGTTCAATCTGAATTTATTTTAAAAACATCTATATTGATTCTGAGTTTTTCTACATCCAACTCACAGGTTCATCATTGCTTTGAGAAAAAAGATTATTAATTTACCCCTTTTAGAATTGAAGATATAGTCATTTGTTCTGGGAATGTCATTTTCGAGCCTGAGACCTGAAAAACAGGTCAAAATGTTTTACCATAATGTCTAATTGTGCATTGTATTACATCGCCCCATTTTATCTAGTTTAGCTTTTCTTGTTTTGTTGTTTGTAATGGCAGAGATTAGGGATGAATAAAGTACAACCATAACCATAATCACATTAAAGCATTTCAATCCATAGAAAGGTCTGTGCCACGCAATTTCAGAAGAAACAGGAACACTTAATTGCCCTTTTGTTTTACAGCCACGACTCGCACTAGCTGCTTGCCGCTCATTCAAAATCAAAAAGTCCCCCAACTTCCTCCCAGACACCAAAAAGCCCAACCCTCAAGTAAAGGACCCAACAGCCTTTTTGCGCTTATCGTTGGCACTGATAAAAGACTGGCATATTCCTTCAAGGTCCAGTCTGTCCAGTTTCTTCTGGTGCACATGACATATGGCCACATTATTCAGCCTCGTTTGACTCATCGATGATCTAAGCCATGTCTTAAGCCTCCTCAGGGCACTAAAACTCCTCTCAGCCTCTGCAGAAGAGGCAGGGACGACCAACAGAAGCCTTACTAAAGCTTCCACCTGACCCGAAGAGACCTCTCACCTCTGGCACCATTTCCCGAATAATGCTAGCAACATCTGAACTTGTTTCATAGGTGTAATTAGCCCCAAACATGGCCAGCTGCACCTGCAGTAGTCTTGAATTCAACTCAGGATACTCTTCTACCACCTTGTCCATGTCTCCGTGGAGCAGCACATTTTCAAGCGGCTGCAGCTTGTGGAATCCAGCTTGTTCAAATCTCTCTATGAATTGAGTATTCACAGTGTCCAAGGCATTGTAGAATTGGACTCTGTACAAGGACTGGGCATCGGGATGGATATGGGCTGAAGCCTGACCGGTGTAACGCTTTGTAGGTTTGCGGACATGAGGGATCTGAATTGGTTGTAGGTCCAACTGTTGCCACAGCAGTTGCTTTCGAGAACAATACATCAAAATGCTCCTCCGTTCATTTGACCTCCATGCTTGTTTTGACATGCCTGAAACGGTCTGTTTCCTAAGCTGCAGGGAGGTGTTCAGGCACTCCAAATCCCCCATCAGGTCTTCAGCCATTAAAAGGCCGAGCACAGTGTTCCCTTTAAGAAATGTTCCATGAAGACCATTGGCCTTGGCTGAAGTTTCAGGTGAGCTGCATGATGCCATTTCCTCAATTTAAAATTTAAAAGTTTGAGTGCAGAAGGGATGAAGGATTTAGAAAAGCGATTAGTCCTTTGAGCAGGTAGAGCATATCTACGCCCTGATGGCAACAGACGAAATTCATGTGAGAGTTCACGACCTGGAGAGTTCATGACCTGGAGAGTTCAGAATGCTCTCTGCTTTCCGCAGAATCTGTTGGTTACAGAAGGAATTTAAGTCTCTCTGTTTCACGCCGATGATCTTGGAGCAGGTTTTAACAATGCTGTCCAGGCTGTTCCTGTCGTTCAGCGTGAGGCTATGGAACCAGCAGATAAGAGAAAAACAAATAAGGCTCTCAATGAATGCTTGGTAAAAACGACAAAGAATGAAAGGCCTGAAGAGAAAGAGTTCAGTTTGCGAAGAAGGTGCATCCTCTGTTGACCCCGCTTCACAATACACTCAGTATTCACATCAAATCTGAGGTGGTCATCGAAAATGGTGCCCAAGTATTTGTATGATGTGACAATTTCTACCTTGTCATTGTGTATGATGCACTCCTTAGGAACATCCTTGTGACGTCTAAAATCAATGATCAGTTCCTGGGTTTTAGAGACATTTAAATCCAGAAAACTGTCATCGCACCAGGAAATGAAATCGGCAAGAGCACCCTCCTGATTCTGAGCCGCTAAGGAAGGGCAAGAGGGCGGTGTCTTCAGAGAGTTTAACCAGGTAGCTGTTGTCTTGCATGCTCCTGCATTTATCAGTGTACACTATAAAAAGTAGGGGCGAAAGAACGCATCCTTGAGGCGAGCCCGTGGAAGTGATGACAGAGTCAGAGAGGCGTCCATTGACAGACACCTTCTGCTCTCTATTAGTTAGAAAGTTTAAAATCCATAAAACAAGTTGATCAGCAGTTTAAAATGACATGATAGGCTCTCCACCAGGAGATGCGGCTGCATTGTGTTCAATGCTGAAGAAAAGTCAGCAAACAAAAGCCTGGCGTGGGCTCGTGGCTTTTCAAGGTGTTTGTGGAGGGTGTGCAGTATAAGAAGCTTTGCCTCCTCTCCGCCTCTCCCTGCCTGATGCGCACATTGGAGAGGATCAAGTTCACCTCCTATTACTGACATGACAAGGCCTTTAACCATTGTTTCAAACATGTTCATGACCAATGACGTTAAAGCCACCGGTCTGAAGTCGTTTAGGACTTTAGGATGAGGTTTCTTAGGGATGGGAATTACAGTTGAGGATTTCCACATATCAGGAATTTGGCTATTTTCAAGTGACAGTTGGAATATATGCTGGAAAACACCACAGAGTATGCTAGCACAATACTGGAGTGTACGCCCACAGATATGGTCAGGACCTGGGCCTTCCTAATATTGACTCGTTTTAAGAGATTCCTAACATCATACTGTCCAATGACTATGTCTGAGATAGGGGAGAGAGACTCTCTAAGGGTTGAGGTGTTTATGGAGAAATCATTTTTCTGGAATCGAGAATAAAAAATGTTAAAAGCATTGGGGAGGTCTGCCTCATTTGTTCCCTCAATGTTAATGGTATTCCTAGCCCTGTCATTGTTGTTACCCTGGGAGATGGAGGACATTGATTTGATTCCCCTCCAGGCTTCCCGAAGATCTCCACTGCTGTATTTGAGTTCCACCTTATCCCTATAAGCTATTTTAGCTTTTCTTATGTCATTTCTTAATTCTCTGTTAATTTCTTTTTTGTCCTGACTGTTTCCAGTATAAAATATACATTTCTTTCTATTTATAACACTCTTTAGTTCCTTCGTGACCCACGGCTTATTATTAGGGAAGACGGTAATGTCTTTACAAGGAATGTTAGTCTCCACACAAAATAATATGTAGGATAATATGTAGTCTTTCCAGACCAAATAGTCCAGGGGTAAGATGAATAACTTGGCTTTGGATAAGTTGAGCCTATAAATAAGGGAAAATACTGTACCGTACACTACATGGCTTTAATAAACACATATTGTTTATGAGGAGAGAAAAGCTGTGTTTTTCATCAACGCATACAGTATATGGAAAGGAAGTTACATCAACACACATAAGATAATTGCATAACACAAATTCCCCTTAAACCTTCATCTTATTCAAAGGAAGAATTAGAGCATAATAAATGAAGCGGTAATACTGGCTATGCATCATACTTATAATGTATTATAATCAGCTTATAACACTAAGTATTGTTATAGGAACTCATTGATGCTCATAAATGAAGCAGTTGATGTGGGATTCAGCAGTAGTAGGATTCAAGTGTCTCCATGCTCTTGTTCTGAAAACGTATGTAGGATTTAGAAGGCGTTTTTAGAATCGGCTATACAGTTATACAGAAGGACCAGAGTTTGCTCTGAATAGGAACTGTTTTAAGGAAGATTTCAGAACCCATGGTGTAGGACTAAAACACATACACGCATATTACAATCACTCACTTAGACTGGCCTCCAATGTGTTAAAACAAGAGACGCAGATCAGTGTCCCTTATGGGGTTAATTAGGGTTAGGCTTGGGACTAGGGGTAAAGATAGTTTTGAGGGAACATAGGGCTGACTGGAGGTACGCTCCCGTGTATGACAGTGCAACATGTTTGCCTATTCTTTGACTCCTGTTGTCTGTTATTCTGTGTTAAAGTAGTAATAGTCTGTCCTTTAGCACAGTTACATATCTGCCCGGTACAAATGTTTAAGTGAACAGCTTGTATCTGTTTTTGTGTACTTGTCTAGGCGGATGATGTGTCCCTTCAAAATGTGGCAGACAAGACAGTTTTCTGAATCTTACATCAATGATTGCTATTAAAAATCATTGCTATCTGAAACATTAAAATACAAGGTTATTTAATTTTCAACAGTGTAATAGAATCAGACCATACGATTTTCATCAGCATCTGGGCTGTACAAAGAGCAGTTAGCACTGTTGAAAAAAGGACAAATATATGAGAGAAGTATACAAGTTTATTTTGTATAACATGTAAAGCCTCGAAACACGATATTTGTATGCACAAATGACTCAAGTATAAAGACATCAGCCCATTGTGTCTGATGACAGCGGAAGGAGAGAGCTGGTTAGGAAGGCGTAACTCCTTTTCCCCGCAGCGTTCCATAACTTAAGCATTGGTCTGTTTATAGGAAAACATATGCAGCACTGTGCAGTTGTGGAGGATGCAGGACTTAAACATAAGTATAATTAAAACGAGCTACGCCATTACCCTCTCGACAACAAATAAATTATTATTATTAACAGACAAAACATACGTGACTAGGAACTCTCAAGTAAACACGTGTTTAGTTTAAATAAAGCCTCTCATTTTTGGTATAGAGCTTTGAAATAGGGCTTTGAATTTGAAACATTAAGGCTTCTACACAGTTTCTGAACACACAATGGCAGCAGTTAATGCAGAAAAAAAAGAAAAGGCACAGTAAAGCTGAGAGTCATTCACATCCCTAGAATGCATGGGGGGCGGGGCTCATAACCCTTTAGGAAACGCCCCCTATAGGATCCACCCCCTTTAGGATCCGCCTCCTTGCTGCGGTCTGCATCCAGACCCATCTCTTTTTTTTCAACACTCATTCCAATGGCTGACGTCTATGTCACGTGATCTTCAAATTTCTCCCTGCAGAAAAAAAAAACATGGCCGAACTTTGTTTTATTCTCAGTGGAAAATGCCTATTTTAAAGTTAGTTTGGCCATTAAAATGCGTTTTGATGTCATTTGATGCGAGACATATGAGCTGTTATTTCAGATTATGTGTGCAGTGGATGCACATGATCTTTAGTTTGCGAGTTATTATGAAGATTACTTCAGGAAATTGCGTCCATAGAACGTTTTCATTGTTACCAAGGTGGTTGCTAGGGACGCTGCTATCAATATTATTTCTGTTATGTTGTGTTTAATGGTGTTATCTTTATTGCTACCCCCTTCCCCGTCAATGTATAGTGTTGGTCCACAGCGCAAACGTATTAGGTTAACAAAATCTGCATCTAAATATACGTTATTTTCCCCTGTGCAATTCCAGTCTCACATCTCACATCACATCGTCATTAACAAATACCGGAAACAGACCGAAAACATTTAAAAAAAATAAAATATTACTTTATTCCGAGTGTGCTTGCTTTTCTCTTTGAAAGTCATCACATACCGGCATTGTAATACATGGTTCGGCTGCATTAAATATTACATATCTGCCATAGTTCTGTATTTATAGAGCCCTGATGAGAAGACTTCTAGACAAACATGAGGAACTGAAAACGTGACGTGGATCATAAATATATCAGCCATTAAACAACATCTTACATTTATTTTCACACAATACGTCTCCTTGCAGTATCAACACTAATTCGGCTGACTTTTATATTTGATCCAATTGGTAGATAGGCTGTATTTACACCATAAAGTTGCACAGCTGATAGAAAGGGACACCTAGTGGTTAAAGCATGTTATTGAATTTCATTATTGTTATTATTAGATATGTATAGAATCCCTATAAAGTATATTCATTACTCGTTATTCTCTACTAATAGTTAATTAAAGACTGTATATAATGACTATTTTGCACATCCCTTTCAAGATTTCAAGATTTTCTAAGATTTATTGACATATCATATAGGCCTACACAACTGTGGTGTAGTTCTGCACTGAATGAAAAACTTGGGTCGCAGTTTCCTCAATAGCGCATTACAAGACATCTATCAATATGTGTGCATACCTCCAGCAATGTTAACTATGTTGAAGCACTTATTTTAACTGATATTATACATATGTATTATACTCTTATAAGATGTATGTAGATATTTCATCTCCGGCCTTGTCAGGTATTGAACAATCAATAAATAAAGAGCACAGAATTGTTCAATATAAAACACAGAATTTGTGTGATTATACTAAATGATTTACAAATAAACACCACTGCATATTTACAACTGTTACACATGCTGATGTAACGCAAATGTTTCCAACTTGGGATCAATAAAGTATATCTTATCTTAAGCTGATCGATGGCTACTGCCATATTTGCAAAATGTGCCTCTGAACCTTGACAAGTGCATGTTTCAGGCTCATCAATTAATGTAATGTAATGTTATCAATTAACAACAGGAGGGGTCACAAACATAAGACCAGCTGTTAAATAAAGCTCTTCTGACCTTAGCTGGCATGTGGGTATATATATTAAGGCTGCCCATAATGGGCACAAGCAATTTTCACCCATTTATTAATTATATCTTTTAAATGTGAGTGTTTCCTATCCCCTAAACCTCCAGGGATGGACACAGTTTAATACTGGCAACTTCTTATTATGGGAAATACGAAAACGTCTTTTAAAACTACAACTCCCATTAGAGACGTGCCATAGACAGAGAACATGTTGCGAAACACAATAGCCAGCATGTGTTGTTCTGGGGACGGGGCGGGGGAGGGGGGGACGCGGTGGACCCGGTCAAATCCAGTTTTGGACAGTCTGCCGTGGTTCCATCCCATTTCAAGTGCTGTTCGACGCTCGGCGTAACCCTCAGAGCACACTCTCCAATCACAGAGCTTGAGGACTATCACGGGGTTTGTCAAGCGAAGCGGAGAGAATACTTACTTCCGGGTGTAATATTCTTTAAAGCAAATGAGCTGCTCCGACCCTCGGTCCTGACGGACTCCAACTTGTGTTTATTAATCAAACAAATAAATAAACACAAGAATAATAATAATAATAATAATAATAGTTATTGTTGAGTAAATGGAGAATTGCTCAAGGGAAAATAACGTAGGCTATCTATGCCACCATTTTAGATGCGTATTTTGTTAAACTAATATGTTTGCACTGTGGACCAACACTATACATTGACGGGGAAGGGGGTAGCAATAAAGATAACACCATTAAACAGTTACACAACATAACATAAATAATATCGATAGCAGCGTCCCTAGCAACAAGTAACAAGTAGTTAATAATTTCATTTCATTTCAAACCTTTATTTATACAGATAAATCCCATTGAGATCATTGATCTCTTTTCCTAGGGAGACCTGCTCAAGTAGTTCCACATGAAACATAAAAACATAAACAGAACAACAAAAGGACATCTTACAGCATAATTTACATAATTATCCACATAAACAGGTACCAACAGCTTCTGATTGACTAGCATCCAACCGAGCTTTAAAAACATTTAGTGGCACCAGATTGTTCAGTTTCCATTTAATTTGCAGACTATTCCAAGACAGAGGAGCTGCGCATCTAAAAGCTGTCTTCCCTAAGACAGTCCTAGCAGTTGGCACATTTAATAAAACCACAGCATTCGATCTCAGGCAGTAGCCACTTACAATTCTCCGTGAGCAGATATAAGATGGAAGTTTCCCTAACATGGCTTTGTATATAAAAATGTACCAGTGACTGAGCCTCCGTACAGTTAGTGAAAGCAAACCAGCCCTTGCATACAGGGTACAGTGATGGGTTAATGCTTTACAGTTTGTCACACATCTCAGTGCGCTGTGATACGCAGCATCTAACTTGACCAGGCAATTGGCAGGTGCATTCATATACATCAGATCCCCATAGTCCAGCACAGGTCAAAAGGTCACAGAGCCTTTTCCTGGCCTCAAGCGAGAAACAGGACTTGTTCCTGTAGAAGAAACCTAGCCTAACCCTCTGCTTTTTAAGCAGGTTATTGACATGAAGTTTAAAAGTGTTACTTTGTAACGCGTTACACCCAACTCTGGAGGTAACTGTCAAAGAATATGTTAATCCGATCTGTGTATTTAGAGATTCTCAGTCTTTCTTGCATGTTCCTGTCTGTAACTTGAGGAGGACAAAGGTCAAGAGGCCTTCTGCCTTTCCTGTGGGTGAGGGGTTTTGGGCACATGAGGAGTTGCAAAACAGAGGTGCTTTTGTTCCAAATGTCTGGTGATAATTAGAGAAAAGGCGGGCTCTTAGTTCCCTCCTCTTCTAATGTATAGATGTGTTCCTGTCCCTTTGTCTTCAGAGCTTGCTTGGGATCTCATAATGAAAGTTGTGAATATACCTTGTGTACTCTCCGGCCGTATTTTCCCTCTCAATAAATATCAGTGTGTTGACTAAAGACGTTCCAGCTTCCATCCTTTCCTGAACATTGGTTCTGCATTGCTGCACAGAAGTTTTCTTCACAGTAACCACTTCAAGTTTTATTCCTTGCGTAGTTACAATATCTAAAACAGGCTCTGGTGTCTTTTTAGCTTTAAAAAAGAGCATTACCTTGGTTTTCTCAACATTTAAAAGAAGCTTTAGTTCAGAGAGCTGAGTCTGAATAATGTTAAAAACAGCCTGTAATTTAACACCAGCCTCCTTAATGGAGGGACCTGCACAGTACTTCACGGTATCATCCGCATAAAAATGTAAAGTAGCTTCATCCACATTTTCACCTAAACTGTTGATGTAGATGGAGAATAAAAGTGGACCTAAAACAGAACCTTGGGGAACACCATTTGCAATGTTCAACCACTCAGAAGACAGCCCATCAAACTGAACACATTGGGACCTTTCAGAGAGGTAGTTCACAAACCACCCACTGCATGGCTGGACATGCCTATACTGAGTAGCCTCTGCTTTAAAATGTGATGATCGACGGTATCAAACGCTTTTGAAAGGTCAATAAATAGAGCTGCACAACTCTGCTTATTATCTAAAATACTCGCCACATCATTCACCACTTTCATTGTCGCAGTGATGGTGCTGTGTTGCTTTCTGAAGCCTGACTGATGTTTAGACAGGATGTCATTGTTACATAAAAACACCTTTACCTGTTCACTCACTAGGCATTCAAGAACCTTAGCCAGAACTGACAACTTAGAGATTGGCCTATAGTTATTTAATAAGGTGGCCTCCCCTCCTTTTAGCGAAGGCAGGACTTACGCTGACTTCCACAATTTTGGAATTGTGTTTGAGCTGAGGGAGAGTTTCAAAAGAGTAGTGAGAGGTGGAGCAATACAATCTGCAGCTATCTTTAAAAAGAAAGGTTCTACGTTGTCCGGGCCAGCCGGCTTTTTAGGATCTAACTTGGATAAGGCTTCACGAACAACATCAACAGTAAAAGGAGTAAAACTAAAAGGGTTTTCCAACACACGTTTTTCAGAGTCACGGACTGTAGTGTTCACAGAAGCAGAGTTAGTGACAGAATCAAACAGAGAACCACAGGACACAAAATGCTCATTAAAGCAATTGAGCATAGTAGCCCTGTCCGATATAGAGCCAGATACTGTGGCAATGCACGGAGGTAGCTCATTACGGATATCGCCGGTGGATAACGATTTAATGGCTTTCCAAAATTGTCCAGGATTATTCAGATTCTTTGTGGTTACTGACAGATAGTACTTAGATTTAGCACTTTTGATATGAGAAGTGAAGCTATTCCTTAGCTGCCTAAAACGCAGCCATTCTACCTCTGAGCCTGATTTCCTAGCCTTTGCCCAGGCCTTGTTTCTCTCATGAAGGAGACTGGATAGATTAGCAGATTAGTCTCGTCCCTTTACTCTAAATGTACGCAGGGGTGCATGTCTATCAATGATCTCCATAAAACCAAGATAAAAATAAGACCATGCCATTTCTACATCAGCACACAGATCGATTTTACCCCAATCAAACAGATCATGCACAAAACCCTGCTCCACAAAGTGTTTTTTGTCTCTCTTTAAGAGAGGTTTAACCTTTTGGACCTTTGTTTCCCTAATTGTGGCTACAACACAGTGATCACTCAGATCATTCGCAAATACTCCCACAGATGAGTATTTATAGGGAGCATTAGTTCAAATGAGATCAATTAGGGAGGATTTATTTGGGGACTTAATGTTAGGGCGAGTAGGACTGTCAACAATCTGAGTAACATTTAAAGAGATACAAAGGTTTTTAAAATCCTCTGACACTGCAGTTAACCAGTCCCAGTTAAAATCTCCAAGTAGCACTATTTCCTTGTAGTCTAGTTGTGATAAAAGATTTGCTAGCGAAGACAAGGAGTCCTTGCCAGCTGAGGGGGGTCTGTAACAGCCCACGACCATGATCTGTTGACCCTTTGCCACATCTATATTTAAGGCTAACAATTGAAATTGCTTACTGATAGATTTGGAAACTAATGTGGTTACACTGAACTTATTCTTAACATAAATGGCAACGACACCACCTTTATTAGGCCGGTCGGTACGATACAGATTAAAACCATTTAAGGCAATGTCAAAGGCCAAAATAGATTTGTTTAGCCATGTTTCTGATAAAACAATGATGTCAGCGTCAGTCGAGCTCGCCCAGATACGGACAAAATCTAGTTTACCTAACAGACTGCGCGCATTCAAGTGGATGAATCCCAACCCAGACCTAGCTTTAAAATCAGCAGGAGTAGCGATCTGACTACTACTACTGGGCGGACCAGGGTTAGGTTGTACATTTCCTGACAGTAATAACAACAATAAAACCAGGCATATTTTCCTCTTAAATGACACACATACACCGTCATCTACTTTAGAATCACCGGAAAAGTCTGCGAGAGTGTGATTTGAGCTTAAGAAGCAGTCCTGAAGAACCATCATAGCAGGCAAACAAAAAAGACAAACATATTTTGTCGAGCAGATTGTCCGCGACAAGGCAACCGACAATTGTTAGTGCAGCACATCTGAACCTCCGCAGGGGATGCCCACCGCGGGTAGCAGAACATACCCGAATCCAGTAGACCTCTCAGGATTACTAGAGATCTTCCCACAGTCCAAAACAGCAAACAGGCACAGCAGAAACATGACATGTGCCATTCTCCGATGTTCCCCGGGCAAGAACCCTCCTCCTCAGCCACACCGCAGCCAGGAAAGGTGGCAAAAATCATTCTCCGCACAGCCGCACTCCACAGGTGGGAGCAGGCCTCTGCAGACCACAGACACCAGACGGGTGGAAGCAGGCAGCAGCCGGTGGAGCCGCTCCGTCTCCTCGCGACGTCTTCGTCGGGGGGAAACCACCCAAGCACAGCCGCACTCAACAGGTGGGAGTGGGCCTCCGCAGACAACAGGACAGTTATTATTATTTATAATAATAAAAGACATTAAGAAAAAGGCATTTTAAACAGTCATTAAAAAGCAACACAATCTACCTGCATTGCATTACTCTAAACGTGTAATAACGTGCTTTAACCAGTAGGTGGTTTGGGTTAAAAATCTGTCAAGTTTACAGTGTTAACAAAATAAAATATACTGCTGTTTCTGGTTTAGTTTACGACGGATATATTTAGTTATTATTTTGATATTTGTAACACAAAAGCGATGGAAAAAACCCACAGCAACACAGAAAAGATGGTCTTAACACGACCCAGCGGTCTAGTAGTTAATAAAAAACAATAATATCAAAACAAAATATTACTAACTTTGTTGTGAATTTCAAACTGAACGGTAAAAGAATATTTTCCGGTCTATTCTGAGCCGATCTCTGTAGATAAATAAAAATAAAGAACTACAACAGATGTGTAATATATTTAATGCAGCCGAACCATTTATTACAATGCATTCATGTGATAACTTTCAAAGAGTAAAGCAAGCACTGCTGAATAAAGTATGATTTTATCTTTTACGAAACGTTTTTTTTAATATGGAATGCAGTTGGAGGTCAACCAATCACAGAGCTTGAGAACTAATCACGGGGCTTGTCAAACTGGGGATTCTGGGTAGTGTAGTGTCTTCTGCCATCCTTTACTCCGAAAAAATATTTGTTTCTCCGAATCGAAGGGGAAAAATACAAAAGCATTGCACACAATTTCAACCAATCAATGTTGTGTAATGTTCTACCCTCAATTGAAAAGTGAAAAAAAAAAAAAGTGAAAAATATTACATATATAATAATAATAAGAAGAAGAATTTAGTTGAAATAAAATAAATTGTAATTGTGGTTTCTGCATTTATTTGGTCAATTTAAACGGTAAGTAACGTTATTATGTCAGGTGCGCGTGACCTGTGCCGCGGCGCATTCATCATTTGCAAAGTGCTTACACAGCAGTCAGTGATGGACATCAGAAAATGGTTAAAACAACCAGCCATAATCGCCAGCAGTAATACTGCATCTACTGCAGGTAATAACAGTTCAGATCATGGGGACATTACGTTACCCGGGGCCACTGTCGTGGACACTAACGCCCGACTCGCCGGCTTTGCCCGCCTCGCCCACGGAGAGGCGGAGCAGCTGCAGCCGTCTTCGTTGCCCCAAACACCGCCACCCCTCAGCGGCCCCCAAGTGCCAGAGGACCTCGGCAAAACAGAGCCTGCCCAGGTATATTTAAAAAAGTACCCAACTCGCCTGTACAGTGGGGTGAGGCGCTCATTGTGCAGCTCATGGTTTCAAAACAGAGATTGGCTGGAATATTCATGTAAAAAATATGCCATCTTCTGCTATGCATGTAGACATTTCGGTTCAAGAAAGTCAGATGCCTTCACCACAACTGGCTGCAACAACTGGCGCCATGCTCTTATAGGTGATAAGGAACTGGGAAGGCATGAATCAAGCAAAGAGAATTTAGATCCATAGATCTCTTAATGTTGCTCTCAAAGTGCACCAGATTGATGCTTTTAACTTCAATATTTAAAAAAAAAACTTGAGGACCCCCCTAGAGGGTGTTGGGTCCCCTCCCCACTTATAAAAATAGCACTTTACCACTGCACCCTCTCTAATCTCAGATGCACCCTGAGTCATTTTGTTCTGGAACCGGGCCTGAGGGGATTACTTACTTCCGGGTGTACAATTCTCCGTTATCCAATGGGAATGGACGCTCACATTGCCTTTAAGGGCAGCCGACACAAACGAATGCCGTGCTTCCATGAGCGTCAAATCCCGCCGCAGATGGGAATACATTGCAATCAGTTGAAAGCTATTTGCGTCCCTTTATGAAGCTGAAGGCGCCTAGGAGCGTCACAACTGCACGCCACGGGACCCTGACCAAACGTCGCTCCTGGACGATTATGGAGTGAGAGTGTGTTGCCTTAAGAGGCACCATAGGGTCCAGACTCAGGGAACAAATCTGACCATAGAGAACCGAAACCAAGCGCTTTTGATCAGGGTCCATTGTGAGACATGTATCAATTGGCGATTTGTGGGGGCGGTTAGGAAAATGGGGAAATTGCTTTTGGATGAAGTGCCTGATTTGGAAAAAACGGAAGAGATGACTGGGCAGGTTAAATTTGACTGACAGGGACTCAAAGGATGAAAAGACTCCATCCTCGTAAAGGTCATTAAGCGTTGCGAGACCGTTGCGAGACCATTGTTCGACCAAACGCGGAAGGCCGGGTCAGTACACGATGGGGAGAATAGGTGATTGTTTGAAATTGGGGCGTGAACCGAAGCTCTATGTAAGCCGTGCTGTTTCCTGAATTGGAGCCAAATGCTTAAGGTGCTAGTAACAATTGGGTTACTCAAATGTTTATGGGTCGCTACAGGGAGCTGAGAACAGATTATAGAGTGCAAAGGAGCAGAAGATGACAGCTCGATATGTACCCAAGGTGGGCAGGGGTCTGAAAGTTTATATTTAGCCCAATAGAGGAGTTGGTTAATATTAGAGGCCCAGAATTAGTGGCGAAAGTTGAGGAGCGCCAGGCCCCCTTCTGATTTAGGGAGTTGGAGACACAACCTTCTAATACGCGCAGGCTTGTTGTTCCAGATGAACGCATTCAACTGCTTATCAAGATCAAAATGATTTATTGATGCGCACTGGGATGTGTTGGAAAAGGTAAAGAAACTTTGGCAGGATGACCATCTTTATAAGCTTGACGCGAACCGCAAGAGACAGGGGAAGGGAGGCCCACCTAGACATATCGGCTTTGCATTTATCTAGTAGAGGCTGACAGTTTTTAGGGAACAAGTATTTAAAAGAGTTTGCAACAAACAAGTATTTGAACACCTCCACAGCCCTTTTAAAGGGGAATAGGGATTGGGGAAGTGCCTCTGCCATTTTATTTACAAAAAATACTTTGCTCTTTTGAATGTTTAGTTTGTAACCTGATACATGGCCAAATTGATCTAAAATCGACAGTATGGGGGGAGAGAGGATAAGGGGTTCGAGATCATAAGAAGAAGGTCATCAGCATACAGTATAGAGACAGTTTATGAACCATGCCATGACGCGTAATGCCCTCAAACCTATCATGGCTTCTGAGCCAGATAGCGAGAGGTTCAATGGCTATATTGAACAACAGCGGCAAAAGAGGACACCCCTGGCGAGTACCACGTTGGAGAGAGAAAGGGGGAGATCTAATGCCATTAGTGTGTACAGAGGCAGATGGAGAGGCATATAGGAGTTTAATCAAGGAAATAAATTCGGAATCGAAACCAAATTTATCAAGACCAGAAAATAGGAAACCCCACTCAACCCTATCGAAGGCCTTCTCTGCGTCAAGTGAACGCAGAGAAAATTATATTGAGCAACCTCCTTGTGTTAAAAAAAGAGTGTCTCCCCACCATAAAGCCTGTTTGATCCAGCGAAATTATATCAGGCAATACACGTTGGAGGCGGATAGCCAGTATGTTGGCCAGTATCTTACAGTCCACATTTAACAGTGAGATTGGTCTGTAACTGCCACACGAAGTAGGATCTTTGTCTTTCTTGAGAAGCAAGGAGATATCAATTCAAATCAAATCAAGTTTTATTTATATAACACATTTATAAACGATTTTTGGTCGAGCCAAAGTGATGTACATATAATAAAAATAGCCTACAGTAGAGACACTTTACAGCAAATACAACAGCACAGATTGTTCAGAATATCAGAATGAGAAAAACAACACCCTCTATCCTTAGACCCTCTGTCCTCAGACCCTCTGTCCTTAGACCCTCTGTCCTTAGACCCTCTGTCCTTAGACCCTCACGTCGTACAAGGAAAAACTTCCAGAGAAAACCCACAGTTTAAGGGAAAAAATGGGAGAAACCTCAGGGAGATCAACAGAGGAGGGATCCGTCTCCCAGGAGGGACAGACGTGCAATAGATGCCGTGTGTAAATCAAAGAGATAATACATTTTACAGCATATAGACCGAATGTTAGGAAATGCATGTGTCTGTAATGAGAAGATGAATCCACGAGGATGTCAGCTACAATCCTGAGGAAGCCATCAGGGAAGCAGCATGACGAGACCCAAGGCAGGACCGCAGAGACAGGTTCAGCCACGACCCGAAGTCCACGACTTAATCCAGAACTCAGGATAGACGAAATGGACAACTTTTCTGGCAATCGGCCTGTCTGGAGAGAGTCATTGTACATCCTAGCCAAAATCGGGGCTAACTTGGAAGAATATGCCTTATAGAATTCAACTGTATAGCTGTCGGGCCCAGGAGACTTCCCACTTTGCATAGATTTCATTGCATCATGTATCTCAAGGGTGGAGATGGGGCCACCCAATTCGCTAGCGATGTTCTCGTTAATTGTGGGGTCAATTAAGGAGTCAAGAGGATTGGGGGTCGTGGCAGGGATCGGGGGACAATCCGAAGTGTAGAGATTGGTGTAAAATTCCGAGAAAGACCTGTTAATATCAGCTGGATTAGAAGTAAGGTTGCCATCGGACAATCTGATTTGGGGAATCAATCTGGACGCACTGGCCGCACGAGCTTGTTGAGCTAGGAGTCTACCAGCTTTGTCGCCCTGCTCAAAGTAACGCTGCCTACACTGTCTCAGTTGTCTCTCAACAATGCCTGTCATCAGAAAGTCGTGTTCTGAATGTAGCAGGAGGCATTTTTTATAGAGAGAAGGAGAGGGAGAGGAGGAGTATGTTTCATTGAGTAAGCGAAGCTCAACACAGATTTCTGAAAGCCTTTTCATCTTTTCTCTTATGTGAAGTGTACTAAATGACCTGTCCCCGCACAGTGGCCTTAAGAGCCTCCCAAAGAATACCGCTACTAACGTCGGAAGTGTGATTAATTTCAATGTCGGAAGAAATCTGAGTGGAAAGATAGTCTCTAAATTCACTGTCTGACAGCAGGGGAGAATTGAATTTCCATAATGGAGGGGGGGACATACCAAGAGGGAAATTAATGTCAACCGAGGTGGGAGAATGATCTGAGATGGCTATCGGATGGTATTCGCATGAATTGACTGGATGAATCAAATTGTTATCGAGTAAAAATAAATCAATTCGTGAAAAAGTATGGTGCCTGTGCGAGAAGAAGGAAAATGCTCTACTTTGCGGGTTAATAAATCTCCAGGGGTCTGAGAGTCCTAATCGTGATGCATTGTGCATTACTACCTTGGCCGAATTGGAGGGGGTGGCTTGTGTGAGCGATGACCTGTCGAGACTCACGTCCTGGACCAAATTCCAGTCACCAGCCATAATAATACGATGGTTGTCGGCGTTGAGAATTTGAGAGGTTCACAAAAGAATCACCATCATCCTAATTGGGAGCGTAGATAGAAGCTAGTATCACTGGTGTGTTCTGTAGCATGACCGAAACGATGACATAACGACCATTAGGATCTGATATCAAATTTGTCAATTCAAATCTGACATTCTTGTGAATAATAATTGCTGCCCCTCTGGCTTTGTGGGAGAATTTTGAGTGGAACAAGTGACTCATCCATGCCCTTTTAATACGAGTTTCCTGCAGGAATATGACATCTCCATTCAGATGTTGCAACCGTGTCATTACCTTACCCATTACCCAATCTTAGTAGCGTGGTTCATGCCCTTAGTATTCCAGGAAATCAGGCGCACTCCTCTACCTGTCGTTGTCATGGCAGACACCATCTAGGAAGTTCCTCAAAGACAAGTTTACCTGGACAAACACTGTCTTGCATACACAGGAGAAAGAGAAGAGAGGACGACGAAAATTAATAATAGTAATGATAATAACAAAAACAAAACAAAAACGCCCAAAAAAAAAACATGTGGCCATACAGTACCTATAGCTAAACCCAAAATGCACAGCATAATCAAGCACTCTGGCTCAGATCTATGTAATACTAACGCTTGTAATTACACTAACACTAGTCTTCCGGGGACCTAGTCGCTATCTAAACAGTAAACCATCCCCATATTATCCCACACAGAACAAGTGGATGGGTAAGTGAACAGGAAATTGTCAAATATTATGCAGATAAATCTATGCCAATACCAAACCACAGAGAACAGAGAAGAGAACACACATACAATTTAGTGCAGTAAAAATCAGCATGAACAGCCGGTCCAACAAGTAAATACAATGTATTTTATCCATACAGATACCCTAAATGAGACATAATAGGAAATAAAATAAAGTGCAAAAGAAATCTCTGAATGGTAAAGGCACAGGTGGACAAGAAAATAAGCTAGTGCAACAGCTCCACATCAATGGAGCTGTGGCTCCTTCTAGAGGCAAAATCGATACTCTGCGGATAACATGTCATGTGACCTATCAACAGGCATTCATAACGGCAAGGAACACACACAAAAAAAGGAAAATATAAGAAGTCTAGTCGTGGAAAAACACACATGTCTGTCTGCGTGTTAACGGCATAATTAGAACCCATGTGAACTAATAGGTCTGGGCTAAAACTTTACCAAACCGCAGCAGTCAGGCGGAGGAGAAGGCATGAGAGCCGATACCAGATCGGTTAGCTGCAATAAAGTCCTTGGCCTCAGAAACGGAGGAAAGTCTCTTCCTGGCCCCATCCTTCAGTGTGATGTTAAGCCTCGCAGGGAAAAGTAGTGCGGGCTTGAAGCCCCGTTGGTAAAGTTCAGACATCACCTCTTGGTATTCCCTGCGCTGCTCCACTCTCTCAAAAGGATAATCCTCGTAGATTGCAATGGGGGTCCCACGGTACTGCAGCTTGCCTCTCTTAGCTCTGGCCTCATGGATGATCTTATCTTTCTGCTGGAATCTGTGGAGCCTGATGACCACGGGTCTCGGTCTCTGACCCGGTCCTGGCTTGTTGGAGAGTGCACGGTGCGCTCTGTCGCACTCCGGTGGAGACTCAAAAACTATGTCACCAAGGACCTCAGCCAGAATTTCAGAAAAGAAGGTGGAGGGGTGAGGCCCTTCGATGGACTCAGGTAGACCAATGATCCTGATATTGTTACGGCGGCTGCGAGACTCGAGGTCCGTCAACTTAGCTTGTAGCTTGGTATTATTCTCAGCTAGCTTAGCACACATCGATTCCAAACTTTGTATGCGTCCGTCTTGTTCGTTAGCGTTGGATTCCAGAAAGACGATTGGGAACTCCCATCTTCGAATCCGAGGGACTGAAGGATGGCGGAGACCTCCTCCGGATTCCTATCAATATTCACAGGGCCAAAATCAAAGGTAAGCAGAAGCCTGTTGTATAACTACCAACATTCTGCATAGGTAGAATAGGACTGTTAGAACTGTGAGTGTTGGTGGATGAACAGAGGAGGTAATGTAAAATATATGAGACAACTGAAGTGTGGGGGGAGCAAGGGATATATTTCTGATAAGTGTGCACATGGTTTAGGGGTCCGGAACCTATGACAAGAATTGAAAATAAACATAAGAGTCTGGGACCTATGTTAAGAATTAGTGATCAACATAAGAGTCTGGGACCTATGTTAAGAAATAGTGATCAACATAAGAGTCTGGGACCTATGTTAAGAATTAGTGATCAACATAAGAGTCTGGGACCTATGTTAAAGGAGACCTATCATGCTATATTTAAATGATATAGTGTATGACCATACCTATATAAGGTATATTTATACATTTTATTTTTCAAAATACCAAACAGATCATTTTTTAGACATGCCTCGTTTCGCTCATTTTCGCTTTATTCCAAGCCCGTCTTTGACAATTCTGAGCAGCAGCTGACCACGCCCCCCTGCAGAAGAGCGAGAGTCACGTTACCATGCTTGCTGTGATTACGAGTGTGGAATAAACATGTCATCTCAGAGCAATGTATGTGTTCAAGCATATTATCAATTTGATCCAGAGACTGACCCTGAAGCAGCGGAGGTTTTGGTGGAGGTGCAAAAATCTCGGTTGCAGCAGGACGTTTCTGAATGGTTAGCTGACAAGCTGTTGTCCCTATTTATTTTACTCTGTTACGATGCTTGCTCCTTATTCCGTTCATATTTTGGCTAATTAGCAAGAATACAATGTGTACAGTTTGTAACGCAAAAACAGCGATATATATATATATATTTATAAAGGGAGACATTCATATTTTCAGCATATATACAATGGCCTCATTGCGTTTAATAGTTTACAGTCCTTTTCTTCCAACATCCTGCAACAACCGTTGGAAAGTTGAATAACTTAGGATGATAAAAAGTATAACTCCAACAACACCTCAGTTGTCAGCAATGTGTGTAGTTTCATGTGTTTTTAAAAGCTCAGTTATTGACTTCTTTATGCAAATTGCGCCACGATGCCTTCTGAACGGAGAATGTGTGCTGCATGGAGATACCACAGGTAACATTTTTGACAGCTTTACTAAGTTGTCTGTTTAAATACATTTTTCACATGTCATTCAATATATGTTTATCACAATGTGTCAAGACGGATGCAGTAACTTGAGGACTCTGTAACCTGTATGGTGGACCATCCTGGATTGGAGCCTGTGTGCCTAAATGTGTTCTCCCTGCAGAATGCGTTGAATATTTACAGAGCTGAGCATGGTGGACTACAGTTGAGACAAATAGAGCAGTGAGTGGTTTGTTTGTTTTGACTGAAATTGTAAAACGAATGCTAATATTGTTCATGGAAATAAATACTGGTGTATATGGCTTTATGCAATCTTTCATTCTGTCATTGTACTATTATATACTACACAGCAATGGCATAACACACCCATGTGTACGACAAAAAGGTCCACACACACAACCTTATGCTTTTGAAATCAGAATATTCTTTACCCATCCAAACATGAATAATCACGACACATTTTGATATCAACTTGGAACTTTATTGTCAAAATCAACGGTTAAAAAAACCCATACAAAAAAATTAAATGTAGCCTACTTGTATTTTGTATAAATGACACTAAATATTTTTACAGAAGCTTTGTGAGCTGGTGCTGGGGCTTCCTTGGACGCAGGATCAGAGTGGTGATTCCGGCCTGCGTTGTCCTCAGGATACGCAGGGAGTTTCCTGATCCGTGAAATGTCGATGTTGGGTTCAGACAGCAGCCAAATTGAACCGTGTAGCATACCCGGCGATGACCTCCTCCCTGTCAGGTCGCTCATAATGGTGCAGGGTCCACAAAGACTTGGTCGAAGATGAGGTCCATCAAGTTGGCCACGTAGGGCTGTGCAATGGTAAAAAAAGCACAACAAAAAATGTGGTTTAGATTAGTATATGCATGTAAAAAACTGAAACTTCTTTCTAATTTTTTTATTTTATATTTGTAAATAGTTGTATAATAAATATTTTAAACACTTACGGAATGTGGGGTCAGTCTTTACTGGTTTTGCTCTGCATTCTCCCTTCCTGGCCTTTGGGAACTGCAGTTTATACAGAGGGTTTCCAGTGGATGTAGTGGCTTGTGCACGCTCAGCGTTTTCATTGCCAGGTACAGTCTTTCATTTCCGCCATGATAAAAAAAAATGTAAATAATAGCAAAGGATGTACAAATTGTCACTAATTAGTAAGTATGTGAGGTGCTGGCCTGTAAAGAAGAACACATAGTTAGAACAAAATCATCTCAACTTAGTATTCAGGATGAGAAAATACTATTTGGATAAATATAGTCTGAAATCCCAAAAGATGGGGCTAAAACTCTCTATTTAGCAAAACTCTCTATTTAGCAAAGCTCTCTATTTAGCAAAGCTCTTTGCTTAGCCTTTTCCAATCTGAGTTAGTTTTGAACCGTAACATGCATGCTGTGTTTCTGACTCAATGCAGGTGATGTGTTGGAGAGGGGCTGAGCTCAGTAGACTGACTGTAATGAGTGCTAGCCACTAATTAGCCTGTTGCTAGAGGTAAGGCCTTGTCAACAACAACAGACCAACGGGGCTTTAGCTCAGTTTTACTCGTGGTGTGTGTCCCCCCTCGCATACATACACAGTGTTGTATCCTAACACACCCCCATTTATATTCATGTGCGCAAACAAGTAAACACACAAAAGCTTTTACATATAACGCTGCAAAACACGGCATGTCTCATTAGCGTAGCTTAGCTTACAGATCGATGATATCTGATCGTTCTTACAGACTACAATCACAAAAGCTTTTACATATAACGCTGGAAAAAACGGCACTTGCCTACAGAAGATTACGTTTGTTATTATAACTTACTCAATATGATTGTAGAGGATACAAAATACTAATAAATAGGAGAATAAATACTTGTGTTATCGCCTAGGGCGTGGCTTTACAGCCTTCACACAGATCGCCATTACGGCAGTATGTCTGAACATGTTAGCAAATGCCTGATAATTCAAATGACAAAGCAAAGACTGCGGAGCGTACAAAATAAAATGCTACAAAAATATATAAACACCTAACCGATTACTATTTGGGTTTGAGGCGACATTGATACGGCGAAGCTACATGCTACATGCTACAAGCTAGAGATAGCTTTATCAGGAAAAACACCGCTAAATAAAAACTTACAGCTTCAAAATTGGATGTGTCCTCACTGGCCTGGTCCCGGATGGTTAGTATTGATCCCGGGTTTAGCATTAGTTTGGAGGCATATCCGTGTTGGACTTGAGAGAAGTTAATAAACATGTCCGTGGTAAAATGTTTGGAACACACAAACAGAAATCTTCCGTGGTCTTCTGGCACATGTCCCTTGTAAATGAATTCTAGCCACAGATTCATTTCTTTTTCCACTGATGGCATTGCATGCAGTCCCCTGTCCCGAGTCTTGCAGCCAACAACAGCACAACGTTTAACTGGCTTAGACATCCTGGCAAGAGCAGGCAAAAACACAGATGTGACTGGGGTGTTGATTATTTAGCCTGCCGATAGCCTATATGCGAATGAGAGGTTTGGCAATGCACGTGGCCGTGGCTCATTCCCCTGATAGGTGGAGAGTTGACGAATAAGCGGAGCACTTCTTTGTGACGTAGAAAAGTATTGGAATCTGGATCCGTTTTTTTCAGATCCGTTGCAGCCCCTTTTTTAGAGATTTGGCGAAGGAGGAAAATAGAGAGGGTTGTGTTTTCGGACACTTGGTGAGTTCCCTGGAACACCGGGGACACATATTCATGTATAAAAGACGTACAAAGGTGCATTTTGCATGATAGGTCCCCTTTAAGAATTAGTGATCAACATAAGAGTCTGGGACCTATGTTAAGAAATAGTGATCAACATAAGAGTCTGGGACCTATGTTAAGAATTAGTGATCAACATAAGAGTCTGGGACCTATGTTAAGAATTAGTGATCAACATAAGAGTCTGGGACCTATGTTAAGAATTAGTGATCAACATAAGAGTCTGGGACCTATGTTAAGAATTAGTGATCAACATAAGAGTCTGGGACCTATGTTAAGAAATAAAGATAAGAGTCTGGGACCTTATCAGAAAAGAGATTAAATCCTCCGCCGTGTGGAGGCTGTGGGTTGGGGGAAACGAAGAATAGGGCAAGTGATTGGATTTAAAGTAAGATATTTATAGTAAGTGAAGACTTTTTACGGAGAGCCCGTCAAGACGGCATAGGTTTAAAAGGGTGATTACGTTAGGTGAGTGACGACAGCTTCATTGTCTCATTCCTTCCTATGAACTTACTATATTATCCTAAAGTGGTGGCAGGGACAGCTTAGGGCACATGACAGAGAATATAGCATTTGGTTGCTAAAAGTACTTTTTACAGGGAGGCAGTGGCGCAGTGGAGTAGTGTGTTGGTGTTGTGATCAGGGGAGCACAGGTTCAAACCCCACGGCAGTCAGCATGTCGTTGTGTCCCTGGGCAAGACACTTCACCCCAAATTGCTCCTGTGGGGATTGCCCACAGCATTGAGTATGTAAGTCGCTTTGAATAAAAGTGTCTAACAAGTAACATGTCATGTACAGATGTAGCACTCCAGATCAGACTCAAATGGGTGTGTCCCAGTCAAAAGCCCAGCAGATGCCAGTGGTTGGGGGTGTTGCCAAATTGCTAGAGGGCGTTGCCCAATTTCCCCATTTGTTCAATTACAGGATTTAACCATGAGATGGCGCTTCATTCACAAAATACACAATGGGTGTTGTAGAAACATCAATATTTTAGATCAAATAAAGTATATAGTTTGCTTTATGCAGTATATTTCTTGTAATATTGTACAGTAGATTGAAGTAAATCAACGTATACATTAAGATAAGATAAGATGGACCTTTATTAATCCCGTGGGGAAATTCAGTAGTTCAAACAGCAACAGGGTGAGAGTGAAAAACAGGACAGCACAGATTCACACAGATTAATTAAATCAAAAATAAGATGAGCGATAAAAAATAATAATAATAATGAGAAACTATGAAATAAGAAATGAATAAAACTAAAATGTAATTATCATATCATATATTATAATGTATTGTATTATTAAGTAATATCATACATTAACCCCATTATAGCAGATGCCACATTGAATGGATGAACACATGTATGCATCAATAATTACAACAGAGTATTTCTAAATACAAGTTGTAAAAATACTTATATGTATTTAATATTAACCCTTTGGAGTCGACCGTCACGCCGGCGTGATCAGATCACATGACCTGTTCAAGCCGGTGCCGCATAAAAACAACAGTCCGGACAACATTGCCGTGTGTTTCTGTCGAAAGTACTGGCTTGAAACTATATCCCAGTATTTGTTTCATGCAAAAAGACCCAGTAAACATGGAGATACGATGATATAAAGTTAATACATTTCAAAAGTATGAATAATGGAAGCATATATTTTAATATCTTCGCTGTATTTGATCATTTTACGAAACGGAAAATACTGGAAACTGTAGATCCTGCTCAACAGGATGTATATGTGTATTTCTGTCGAAAGTACTGGCTTGAAACTATATGCCAGTCTTTGTTTCATGCAAAAATACCCAATAAACACGGACATACGATGATATAAAGTTAATACATTTCAAAAGTATGAATAATGGAAGCACATATTTTAATATCTTCGCCGTATTCTATCATTTTACGAAACGGAAAATACTGGAAACTGTAGATCCTGCTCAACAGGATGTATATGTGTATTTCTGTCGAAAGTACTGGCTTGAAACTATATGCCAGTCTTTTTTTCATGCAAAAATACCCAATAAACACGGACATACGATGATATAAAGTTAATACATTTCAAAAGTATGAATAATGGTGCACATATTTTAATATCTTCGCCGCATTTTATCATTTTACGAAACGGAAAATACTGGAAACTGTAGATCCTGCTCAACAGGATGTATATGTGTATTTATGTCGAAAGTACTGGCTTGAAACTATATGCCAGTCTTTGTTTCATGCAAAAATACCCAATAAACACGGACATACGATGATATAAAGTTAATACAGATATATTTCAGAAGTATGAATAATGGAAGCACATATTTTAATATCTTCGCCGTATTTTATCATTTTACGAAATGGAAAATACTGGAAACTGTAGATTCTGCTCAACAGGATGTATTTACCAGGGAGGGGGTGAGGTAATCAGGTAAACGGAGTGATACGAAATGAGATGAAGGGGGACGGCGGGAACCGAAGAGAGACGGCGGGAAATGGAGAGAGACGAAGATATACGAAGACAGGCGGCGGGAGACGAAGAGAGGCTGCGGGAGACTGCGATTGAAGTAAAGTGACAGACAAACATTGAGAATTTAGATATAGTTAGATAGATTTAGAGTTTTGAAGATTCAACTATGATGAAGAGAACTCTGAACGTGAGTCAAGCTTTAAGCTTGTTTTTTGACATGGAGGAGGAGGAATCTGTGATGTTGCCCTCTGTGTCGTAGTTGACAGAAACCGCTTTGAAGCGTGGCACAGATAAAGACAGAAAAAAACAGATTTTTGTACATAATGTGTATATATATATATATATATATATTTGTATTATATTTATAATAACACTTTTTCCTTATCAGAATGAAATCCCATGCTACCTCAATCAAACTTTCACATTATCATAGTCAAATCCCATGTATATATTTCCAGCTTTTAAATGGTTTCGTTGTGTATGTTTGTGTTATGAAAAATAAAATCATTTTCAAAATCTGTTTTTACGTTTTTGTTGTGATTTTGGGTCCAAAATGTTCATATAGTAGAAGATCACCTACATCCAAACGAAATAAATATAATTAATTATGATGAATACGTTAAGTCTTGTTCATTGTTTTTCACTTTTATTAAATGTTTGATATTTCCGGTGGAAATGGTGGACTATCGGACATTCAAAATGCAGCATATTTCCCCCAAGTGTCTGTCAAAATGCATTTTACGTTTCTAACTTGCAATATCAACAGAAAAGCGATCTCCCTGTCTCTCTCTGTGTGCGGGGGATCACAGGAGGGGGGGGGGGGAGAGCTGTGGAATGTGACTCCACACATTCCGATGGCCAATTAGTTTTAAACAAAGGGTCCCCAACATACATAGGAAACATGGGGGGGTTGGAGCTTTTTTAAGGGACAGCATCGCCCTGAGATCTATGCTGCTAATATGTTCATGGCCATAACGCCATTTGTAACATATGGGAGAATGGTGAAAATAACCAACTGGACTGGGACCAATGGGAAAATGCCTCTTCCCCTCAATGTGAAGCAACAGATTGAGTCTTATGTTTCCAATCGGTTCCCAGATCTGAACATTGACCAGTGGCATAAGATCAGGAGCCGGGTAAACGAGAGACTGAGGAGCCCCAGAAAAACAGATCCCGAAATCGCTCGTCCTGGTTTCCGCAGCAGATAGGCCTACAGCATGTGTCTGTTACTGTATGTCAGTTATTTTTAAATAAAACGGTGAAAACTGAACTTGAAAATTGTTTCCTCTTTTTATTTTATTTATTGTTTTTCGGGATGGGGAGACGTGTGTGATTAAAAAATTCATTCGCAGAAATGTAAAGCGATCTAACTAAGTTCTATTCATAGTCTTGACGGGAAGAGCCGTGTAAATGGGTGGCCATATGCATTTGAAAAGCAATATAAATCACAGTTATTATGCAATAGGCTATAAAAGCACCACCGATTACCTTTCTCCAATTCAAACTCTTGACGGGAAAAAAGGAAGGTGTAAATGGTTGGGCTATACTGTACTGTATACATACAAAGGTCATTCAATAGACGTTCAATATATAGTATTCGTTTATTAGAGTCGGCTTGACTCGGTTTGCATTCATAAAGAATGCACAAATGTGTTTAATCGTTAATGTCATAATATTCGTTTATTAGTCCCCGAGGGGAAATGGGTAGCAGCACATCACAGAGGCATTTAAAAAGTGAAGACAATACTACTGTACAGTAAACAATTAACACAGTAAATTATGTGGATTAAATCACATTTATTTCGTTAAAAATAAACGAAATGACTCGGTTTGCATTCATAAAGAATGCACAACGAAATGCAGTTTAGCTTCTAACCAGGAGCAACAAGCAGTAAAGTGAAAAGTAATGTACACAATCTACAGAATAAAATATATAATGAATTGAATGATGAATAAACAGTGAGGGGTATGAATACACTAGATATCAGCTGTGAGCAGTATGAACAGTGTGTTAATCGTTTATGTCAGATATGTACTAAGTAAATAGCCTACATTAATTTCATGATGGATTAAAGCACATTTATTTCGTTAAAAATAAACAAAATGATTAAATGTAGGGTGAATTGCCCTAATGTGGAACATTTTTGCATTTCAGACTTCGGGAATATATTGCGACGAGAAGCCGATACAATAAATCAAAATCCAGTAACATTCTGAAATCACCAGGATGTGTCCTAATCAAACCAAAAGAGAACATGCAGATATTAAACTCATACAAGAAATGGTACATACATGGACATATTACTACTCTTAGTGCCAAGTTCTGTTTTCCTAATGTGGGACAGTTCTGTGCAAAATGTGGGACACTGAAAAGTCTATATTAAAAAGCCTCAGTCACCTTCATTCATGTAATAAAAAAATCTCAGGCCAGTAACACTCAAAGCTACAGTAAATGTGCAATACCATGCTATGTTACTATTTATAATGTTATTGTTGTTACAACAGAAGATGTTTTTATTTAAATTGAAGTTAAATGCATCAATCTGGTGCACTGAGGGCAAAATTAGTAGATTTGTGGATACAGCTCTCAACAATCATATGAAACAGAACTGTTCTTACAATGTGTGTTGGAACTTGGAAGGTATTAAATTAATTACTATGCATATTTTATTGTATCAACACACAGCTGATCACCTGAGAGCTGCCGTTTCATTCAGAGCGTTTAAAAAAAACGACGGTCTGATTTCAACAACTCAATGTGTGATTATTATAGCAGTAATATTAGACACTAATACTACAGTAAACTATTAACACTGTACATATTATTGTTTGCCCGTGGGATTAGGGTGATCGGTAGTGAGAGCCGCTGCATTTTCCTCCGGTCGGATGTGATATAAAAACAAAGCGATTATTGTTGTTGTTGTTGTTGTAAACTCACGTGGATTAAATTTAGTGCATTCATTTCAATTCGCGAACATAGATACATTAAATGATCGCGAGGATGACGATCGAACATCGTTTGTTTGACCCTGGATGCATTTCCTGATCTAAAAACATAGCGATGGTTTTGTACTTACGCCAACGTGAATTAAACATTATTTTGTTAAATAAAAACATGGTGATGTTTAGTAAATGATTACATGTCTCTTATTTAGCACAGAATATGATCCTATCCGTGACATATGGATCTTAACAAATATCCGCTATATCAGATACCTGTAGATCAGCTGTTTATTTCACATGAGTTCCAGTGTGGCAGCTTTTCACGGCTCCCCCTGGTGGATCCATGATCCATTGCTGCTGGTTTCATTATAATTAAATGTATTTATCAAGGGGGCGTTTCAAGTCCTGCGGGGGGGTTTTACTTTTCAGCAGGAGCCCACCCCGTGCCGATCACGGACCCGCACGGGTAGGCGTCTGAAACAAAGCGCTACATCTGTAATACATTGCTAAATGACCAAGACTTGTTACGCTGTTTGATTAAAACTGCCTCACGGGCAGCAGCGGCAGGGGCTCTGGCGTGGCTCGTCACCATGACGACCAAAAAAAACACATCTCAAGCACGTGCGCCTGCTCTGAGTTGTTCTCAGAGTGGCAGCGCGCGGGTCTGATGGACAGATGGATGAGCAGGCTGATCAGCAGAGGATGCGTCCTGCAGTTCGCCTCTCCCCCCCCACAGCTCAATGAGATACAGGAAACACTCCTGTCCTCCCAGAAGCTATGTCTTGCGCTCCAATCCGAGCCGCTGGAACTCCTGTTGAAAGAGGATATTTCCAGGGTTCCTCAAAGGGAGGAAAATCAGGGGTTTTCACTCCCGTTCTTTTTCTAATCCCGAAAAAGACTGGGGTAATGAGACATCCTCGATCTGTCAGTATTCCACATGCTGACGATCAAACAGGTGCTGGAATGTGTTCACCAGGACGACTGGTTCACTTCCACCTGAAGGATGCATACTTCCACGTACCCCTCCTCCCGAAACACAGGAAATTCCTGTGTTTCTCATTTCAGGGAATATCAGACCAGACAATCGTCTGCCGTTCGGATATTCCCTGGCTCCTCCCATTTTTGTGTAGAGAAGGCTGGAGCCGCTACACAGAGGAGGGATGAGAGTGTGGTTTCCTCGGGACGACCTGCTATTTGCTGGCTCGCTCCAGGGAGGAAGTCGCTTTCCAGACGATACATCTCGTATCGCATCTGTCAAAGCCTGGGCTTCATAAGAAATTGGAAGAAGATAAACTCAGCCAGCAGAGCGCGGCTCTCGCGGCAGCGAGTGGAGAAACTGACAGCTCTCCTCCGGCGTGTCACAACCCACACAGCCCTCTCCGTGACGCAGCTGCTCGGCGTTGGCGTCAGCTGGTCACGTGATGATCCCCCTGGGTCTCTTCCAACAGGGGGACACTCCAGAGGTGGTTCATTCGCTGCAGAAGCCTGCTGTGTGGAAACTCCCTCGCAGCCCTTTGCCTAAAAGTGCACAGACAACAGGCCACGGCTATGGAAGCAGCCTTCCTCAATCGCCAGGGAGGAGTACGATCTGCGCAGCTTCGGAACGCAGCCAGGCGGCTGCTGTTCTGGGCGCGCACACACGTTGCTCTCCATCAGAGCAATGTATATTCCCGGCGAATTGAACCGAGAGGCTCGCAGAGCGCAGCAGCCGTTGTATGCAAGGAGTATTGAGACTCAGACCTGTGTCACGCACACTGGCGCCTCAGTGGGATTTGGCTTTGGTGTTACGCACACTAAGCAAAGCCCCATTTGAACCTGACCAGGTTCCCCTTAAACTGTGTTCAGACAAATTAGTACTGCTTTTGGCTCTATCAGAGAAAAGGGTGAGTGATTTGTCTGCTCTCTCGGTGGCTCCGTCAGCTCTCTGGATCCAAGGAGATGGCAGCTCAGCCTGGCGCCGTTCTCAGCGCCTGTTTGTGCACTATAGAGAGCGCTCGATCGGGCAGCCTCTGTCTGCACAACGGCTGTCACACTGGCTGTGTGAGGCGGTGTCGCAGGCATATGTCTCCGCTGGGGTGGAGCCCGCGGAGAACATTAATGCGCACTCCACCAGAGGAATTCCTCCTCCGCGGCTTTGCACGGAGGAATATCAGTGGAAGATATTTGCACTGCTGCATCTTGGTCTTCCCCCTGTTCATTTATTCATTTTTATTTTTTCCTCTCTGACACACCCTGTACTGGGTGTCCTATCGGAGTGAGTGACGTCAGGGATCCAGCGGTGCGCCTCTCTCCTGCCTCTCTGCCCTTTTCCCCTCGTAGGAGAGGGATGTTCCTTTTCCTCTGACACACTTCGTACGGAGTGCCTGGTCAGAGTGAGTGACGTCAGGGATCCAGCTGGGCGCTCTCCTACCTGTCTGACACGCAGAGAGCTGCTGTTCTCCCTCTATGATCGCTGGGCAAGGTGGGACCTTCGTCTCTACTTTCTCACAGCGGCCGGTATGTATTGTTCCCAGCCTTCACCCCGTCGGGAAGATAGGCATGTTTTGCTATGTTCCAGGGACGGTGATGCGCCATTACGCATGGCACAACAGGCAGGGGGTGTTATTGAGCAGGTGTGTCTGTGTTCTAGTGCCGGGCGGACCCAGTGGGGCGCAGACTATATCATGCTTCGCCCTTAACCCAATAGCGATAGCCTTAGAGGGCGAAGCCATATACGAAATATAACTGGGGTTACCTACTGTAACCCAGCTGGGTTACAGTACATGTACTCATAGAAGCTTCTATGAGTAATGGCGCAGCCCTCTAAGCGCTGGGCCCCACTGGCTCTACGAATAGCTGAAGAAAAGTTATATTGTATGGGAGCAGATTGCCGGGCCTCCTTCCTATTTATACCGGAAGGAGGCCCGAGGGTGGGGCCCACCTAGCGGGTGGGCGTGGACTACAAGTGTTTCAGTGCTGCGCGGGGGCGCAGGGGGATTACCCGATAGCGATAGCCTTAGAGGGCTGCACCATTACTCATCGAAGCTGGGTTACAATAGGTAACCTCAGTTCTATGTGTTGTTACGACCCTGGTCGTTATGTGTATTGTGTGTAGAGATTTTTCCCTCCTCCTGTGTCTGTCTGTGTGCAACACGTTCTCACTCGCATCCCGTCACATATTGACGGACGGTCAGGGCCCCTCGCCGTCACTCTATTACGTACAGGTACCCCTTGGAAGTCAGGCTTCTACGGGCAGGGCGTCCCATAGACCTTCATAGACCACGTGATCAACAACGATGGCCGACCTTCGTGTTATTCTCCGTGGAAAATGCCTATTTTAAGGTTCATTTGGCCATTAAAATGCGTTTTGATGTCATTTCATGCGAGTAATGAGTTTTTATTTCTGATTATTTGTGCAGTACATGTACATGATGTTTAGTTTGCTAGTTATGACGAAGATTACTTCATGAATGTGTACACATTCATGGTTGCTAAGGTGGTTGCTATGGACGCTGCAACAGTTCCCAGACCAGGGTGATCAACAACAATGGCCGACCTTCGTGTTATTCTCCGTGGAAAATGCCTATTTTAAGGTTCATTTGGCCATTAAAATGCGTTTTGATGTCATTTTATGCGAGTAATGCGTTTTTATTTCTGATTATTTGTGCAGTACATGTACATGATGTTTAGTTTGCTACTTATGACGAAGATTACTTCATGAATGTGTACACATTCATGGTTGCTAACGTTTTTTTGGTGGAAATGTGTTTATTTTTTCACAGCAGAGTCACCCTCTGTACTTGGACTTATTGGGAGAATCTAAAGGCAAGAACATCCCAAATATTCATGTAGGTCTTTATTGTAGACCTTTAATGTTGCCGTCTGTGAGGAAAATACATGGGGCTCAGAGCCTCAGGATACTGAAATCTGTATTTTTTAAATCTTTTTTTCCTTCTAATTTGTTATTCTTTTCAAAATAACACGCTGTTATTTACTCACCAATAACACACAATTATCCTTGCTTTTATTTATTGGTTTAATTCCATAATCTCGGTCTTTTTTGGCGTTCGTCAGGAACTGAATTTCAAAATAAAAATCACCGGAAACAGACGTAGGCATTTCGAGCGATTACCCAAGATCCTCAGCTATGGTTTAAACTCGCTGATTGGATGTTTTAGCCGCAATGCATGCTGGGATTTGGTGTTTATATTATATGAAATCCGGAAAACATTTGAAAAGAATAAAATAATACTTAATTCCGAGTGCTCTTGCTTTTCTCTTTGAAAGTCATCACATAACGGCATTGTAATACACGGCTCAGCTGAATTGTATATTACAGATCTGCCGTAGTTCTTTATGTATAGAGCCCTGATGAGAAGACCTTTGGAAAAACTGAAGAAATGCTGCCGAAACTGAATACTTGACGTGGATCATAAATATCAACAATTAAACAACATCTTCAATTTCTCTTCACACAATACGTCTCCTTGCAGTATCAACACTAATTCGGCTGACTTTTACATTTGATCGAATTCATAGATAGGTTATATTTACACCATAATGGTGCACAGCTAATATAAAAGGACTTGTAGTTTTTAAAGATATTACTGATTTGAATTGAATAGAATTTTGAATGTAAGAATGTAAATACTGAGTAAACTTATATAAAGTTATTGGGTTGAGCCAAGTAACCCAGGTGGATGCAATCAGGTAATTAGGACAGAGCCTCTGTTTTTAGATGGGGTTTGTGGCCATGCTGTAGGCCTGACGTTTAAAATAAATGATCAAATCTTATCTGTTAAGATGAACGTTTCATTTAAAGGTGGGGCAGGTAAGTTTGAGAAACCGGCTCGAGATACACTTTTTGTTATATTCCATGGAATGCTCTTAACATCCCGATAGCGATGAATATCTGAAGTGCTTTGACAAAAAATCCATACAAAAATGTCATCTGTGGAAGCCGTGGCGCTGTAAAAAGCACGACCAATCATCTGAGCCGGCCCGGCTAAAATAACTGGATGGCCTACCTGCCTGTCAGCCTTCCATCTGTGCACAAACTTATCTCGTGCCCTCATTGGTCATGTGCGCGTTCGTGTGTGTTGGAGGAGGGGCTCTGGAAGGAAGTGGCAGATTTTTTCAAATTCTAGCGCACTCGAGCTGGTTTCTCCAAAATTACCTACCCCACCTTTAAAAGGTTTTTATTTATTTGTTTAAGGAGGGACCCAAGAGCCAAGGGCAGGCCGAGCAGACCGCCTTCTCCCGCCGCAGGCAGGATCAAACTCTCGGTCCGGTGATGGGCTCCGTGTAACAAGTCCCCTCAGTCTGTGCGCCGCGCCGTGCCCACTCCCCGTTCTGCACCACCAGGGTGATGCTGCTGTCATCGCTCGCCTCTCCTCCGGTGGTGCCCTCGGCTCCCTACGCCGCCACACTGCCCAGCACACTGGAGATCACTATCCCGTCGGGGGTCGCCAGTCTCTGGCACTGCTATTTTGGGGGTCGCGGGCTGAAAAGTCTTATCATAATGGATAGTAGCACATGATATATATTGTACGACTTTGTAATTTTGTAATGTTTATCTATTCGCTCATAGCCTACTGTGCGTTTCACACAGACAATAAAAGTGAATTTTGAAATGACAAATAGGTTTATGTTTCAAGTTTATTTGCTTTAAAAACGTGTTTTTAAGTTGATATTTTGTTTGTTAAAAGATTAAATCTTTAAAAACATGCTGTTTGCCATTTTTAAAGTTTGATGGAAGAAATTAAATTATAGGTCACTGACGTGGAGCTTTAGGCCTGCAATGCTTTAACAAAAAATGTTGGTGTTGTTTCAGTTTTGAAGAGTGAATATGGACGTTAAATTCACAAATTAGTAAGAATAATATTAAACAAGAACAGGATCTTGAGCCATGTTTTTAAAGTAGAGAAACATTCAGAATGCATGACGATTCCTTCAAAGGTTTTGTAATAGACCCCTAGCACTCTTAATTTATAAAGTAATAATAATAAATGTGAATGATTGAGCTCATGAGTGGCCTGACTGGCCCTCCTGATTTGATCTAAAAAAAGTAAATGATGATCATTGTGAAGGGGTGTCCAACCCATATCAATAATACACCAAATTACAGGATAATGTGAGATTCAGAAATTTCAAAATCATGTCTTCATGTTATAGTAGGCCTACCTTACATGAACCTGTTTGAAACCTTAATGACACCATGATGTGATTATTTATATCTTAAAACCTGTAACAACTATATTTAGATGTTCATAAATATCTACATGTATGTATAAATACATGTGTAGCAGTTAGACAAACATTAATAGATGATCTCATTATTACCTATTGTAGGCTATATGTAGGTCTAGGCCTACCAAAAAATTAAAATAAAGTTTACTAAGCCTCTTTTTTGTTTGAATTTATTGGACAAAATGATTTGTGCTTAAAGTCATATACTGTTGTGTCTCAAACGGATAGACTATATTATTAATTTATTTGCCTAATAGTTGCTTAAAATGCTACAATAACATTTGCAATTCGTTTTTAATCTGCCATGTACGGTATCAATGTCTCTCAGTCACCGTAGTGTCGTGTCAGGTGGGCGTGTCGTGTAGGGGGCGTGTCGTGTACTTGCTGCGGCTGCAGCTAGACCAAATGGTTTAAATCATGGTTTAAATGCCCAGCATACATGTGCTACCAAGCAAGCCTCCTCGACATTGAGAAACGGCCACGGTGATGTGTGCGCGCGCGCGCGTGCGTGCTGAGGCCAAACACTGCTCCCAGCTCTAGGAATATTGAAATGACTCACTGATCTTTTTATGGAAAGTGGATAATGATCGCGCAGGAGGGATTCCCCCGAACTTGTTCCGCGTATTGCTGACAGGAATGACTCGCTGTGATTGACGGATGAACCATGGGGACGAAGATCAGCTTTTCTTCGTGCTGGCATAGTTTTTTAAAATGTTTTAAAAAGCCGAACCAATCTGATGCGGATTTAAAGCCTGGGGAAAAGGGTGTCACGGTTTTTGTAAATCCCGCTGCTGACAGTGAAGTAGATCCAGCCTTTCATTCTCAACGCACCTTACCACCGCTCCCAGCCGGGGACCTGTACATCGCCCAATATGACTACAACGGCCGCACCGAGGAGGACCTGAGCTTCCGCACCGGGGACACGTTGGAGGCTCTGGACAAAAGCGCTGGGGACTGGTGGTTTGCCAAAGCCCTCAACGGGGTCTCGGCTCCCAAAACGGGATACATCCCGGCGAACTATGTGGCCCCTGTGGAGAGTATCGATGCAGAACCGTGAGTCCACCATCTTCAGTTCCTGTTTCCATATTCATTTAGAGTTCTCCAACATAGCGCTCCCCCTCTCTTCAAGCCCAACCAGAGTTTCCCAGTTACCTTGTTATCTTCCAACAGAGGTGGAGATTACTCAAATCTAAAGTAAAAGTACTCAGATGTTGTACTTCAGTTAAAGTAGAAGTACTCGGAGTGTATGAATACTCCGTTAAAAGTAAACGTCCTGTATTCAAAATGTTACTCAAGTAAAAGTAGAAAAAGTATTATCATCAAAATATAGTTAAAGTAGTCATTGTGCAGATTGGTCCATTTCAGAATAATATATCTGATATGCTTTATAATGATTGATCATGAAAGTGTTCTCAAAGCTGGTGAAGGTGCAGCTAGTCTGAAGTACTTTGTAGACTGCAGGGTAGCTGGTGGATTTACTCCAGGTGGAAATAAAGTCTGATTCAACACTTGATTATATTTCACATCATTAATCATAATCTCAGGGTTCTTACAGTCATTACAAACCTGGAAAAGTCATGGAAATTTAAAATGCTAATTCCAGGCCCTGGAAAAGTTATGGAAAACAATATTTTTCCCAAAGTTTTGGAAAAGTAATGGAAATGTAACTAAAGTTGCGTGAAATATATTTTATCTAATCGCCGAAATAGTAATAATATAATGATGATAAATACTGTATTGTAATGAAACGTAAAATGGCATTTAACTGACGAGGTGTTTTGCTGAGAGATTTTATTTGCTTTAGCGTGTAGAAGCTAGTAAGTCTACTATTTGATTTGTTTCAGACCTTATTTTCCTGTTCTATGTTAAAATAAACCATTTTCAGTGGTGCCGCTGAGAAAGAGTAATGTTTTTGGTCATGGAAAATTAGGTAAAGGTCATGGAGAAGTCATTGAAAATCATTGGTGAAAAAGTGTATGAACCCTGAAATCTGTAAAGTAACTAAAGGTATTAAATAAATGTAGTGGAGTAAAGTACACCATTTAACTCTGATTTAGAGTGGGGTAGAAGTGCAAAGTAGTATTACATGGAAATACTCAAGTAAAATACAAGTACCTCAAAATTGAACCAGTACTTGAGTACATTTACTTAGTTACTTCCAATGCCTGTGTTCCAAGATTGTTAGGAAATCCTACTGACTGACAGAATATAGGTCTTCTAAGAGCCATAACTTTGTATTTTGATACAGATGTACAAGACGGATCAGTTTTATTTGTGTAGGTCTTTACTGCTGAATAATGCAACAAAGCAAAGGCTTGGCTTAAACTAGTCATTGATTACCTGTGAGCAGGAAATGTAGGCCTACAGGTTAATCATTTCCTGGCAGTAAGTCTGAAAACACATGCAACAATGCTTTGAAACACCTCGCTGATGTTGTGTTGTTTCAGAGCAATGACTTCATCTGTCCTACCAGAAACTTGTTTAGCAGCAGGATTATTTTTGGCTGCAGGTAGTCAGCTCTACGAAAGGCCTCGCTCAGATACAGTTCTGTGAATGCGAACATTTACACACATTGTGTTCACGAACACAACATCTCCTCTATTTCTGCGTGTAGCTGAATGGTTGGAAATAGTTTGTCACAAAGGTCCAACCCGTGTCTGTGACTCATTCTCAGCATGCTCAGCCTCTCAGTGAAACCTGTTTCTTCCTAGCTGTTTCTCCTGTTTTGTTCTCATGGACATGTTCCGCATCATTTGTGTCATAGTTAACCTCACAAAAAACCTGAGATACATGGAGGAGTTCCAATTTGATGTGGGTTGGTGCTTTACATTTAGCCTTTGATGAATGTAACATTGCACATTTCCTAATACATGTCCAAAATGTTTATATTCTGTTTTGGCTCACCTCTGATAAATTTGAGCTTCCAGTTATTTTCATATGTAGTCTGTAGAGAACCATCTGCCTGGCAACCTGGGCAAAGAAATAACTTGTGGGCCCCCTTGTTGACCCCCATATGTATGTCTGTCATGATGAACTAATTCAGGGTAGGGCTGCTCAATTATGGCAAAAATCATAATCTCGATTATTTGGGTCAATAATTGTCAGTGGCGAGCCGTGACTTTTCTACCTAGGCCCCCCTCTTCTTCTAGACCCCCCTCTTCCCTCGAAAAAAAAAAAAAGTTATTACGTCAGCCTATAGTATACTTCAGCGGAATATCAAAACAGCGGCCCGGGGTGCAAAACGCATCAATGACAGCGACCCTCTACCACACAAAACAACACCATTTATATAAACACCTATCATGACAGGGCACCCACAGCCAAGTAACAATTACAAATGAATGAAGTCAGCACGGCGGCCCACATTGAAAATGACTTAGGCCTACCTTTGATGATAAATCACTTAAACACAAAGTCCATCCTCCTGTCCTTTTGGATGAAGAACTTGATGGCGTCGTCATGCAGCTGATCCTTTGCTTTTAAAGCAATCGGCAATTCCTTCTCGATCGAAATTAAGGCCAAGTCTGACAGTCGGACTTGCCCAGTCGTGGACCTCGAGTAGCTTTTTATGCGCTTCAGCGCAGAGAAGGACCTCTCCACAGAGGCAGTGGACACAGGTATTGTCAGGATGATGCATGAGAGGGTGTACACCTGTTTCATGTTTTCACTCAGTCCTTTTTTGAGGAGAAACTGATGAATGTCGGCTGGGCTTTTCCCCAAAATGTCAGACATGCCGTATATCACAGCGAGTTCCGTGTGCAGTCGAGTCTGGTCGAAATATCCGCCATAGCTCTCCATCAAACTGTTCAAGGCAGCAGTTGGGAAATAGTTACAGTAATGCCCGAACTGTTGCGTGTCCAGAAGGGCCAGGAATTCCAGCTTTTTGTGGTCACTGAAGCGGTTGGAAGTCTGGGTTAGCAGGCTGTCAATTACGCTGCAGTGAAGCTCCCTGTACCGTGCACGAACGTCTCCTTGAGCTCCACGGCCGCCCGGAGGGCCAACCAAAGCCTGGGTTTCATCGTAGACGCTGTCAAAGTTCCCCTTCTCCTGTTCAATTTGTCGCTGTAGCTGATCCACTCTGGCCAGGCAGAACTGCATATCAAAACCTTTGTTCTGAAGTATTTCAAAAACAACATCCGAGTAGGAGAAGATAGCGTGGAAGGTTTTCAACCAAAAGCTGAAATCGAAGCTGGTAAGGAGGGTGATGTATCCATCAGAGCAATGAACAGTTTCCTCATCAAACTCTGAGTGATGGTCTACGATGTGCTCGAACACCTACGAGAGTAATGCTTAGTTTAGAAAAAACAACTTATAGACCTCCAGTAAACACTAAGATTAGCTTTTCATTTAATGTAATACTAGCATAGTTATTTACCTTCATGTTTTTATGAGTGGGTAGTTACCAACACTAAATCATTTCTTTATTATTGTTAATATTTCCATTACGTTCATTGTTATTATTATTATTATTATTATTATCTTACCTCTCTCAATTCCCTGGTCTTCTCTGTCACTGTGCACACCAAGCGAGAATGAAAGCACCAGCGAGTAGGAGCTGCCCGTGGAAGCCTATGCTGGCAAATATCATCCAGTAGCTTGGTGCGCTTTGCTGAGCGGCTGAAAAAGGTGGCCAAGCCAGAGAGGTGGGAGAAGAAGACCTTACACTCTTATCTTGGAAGCTCCCTTTGACAAGACGAGATGTAAGATGTGAGCATAGCAGTGAATGAAAAGGGCCTGTGGAATTGTTTCCTTAACTTTCGCTTGCACCCCATTCAATCCAGAGGCCATAACAGCTGCTCCATCGTAGCACTGCGCGACCACTTTGTCAATACAGCCACTCTCCCTCAGGAACTCCAGCAGCCGTGTAGCTATGGCCTCTGCTCGTTTGTCCTCTGTCACATCTTCGTACTTGAAGAAACGCTCTTTTATCCCATCGTCAGTGACATATCGAAGCACATATGACATCTGCGCCACATTGCTAATGTCTGTCGTTTCATCCAACATGACCGCGACAAAAGGTGCCTTCCTCAGCTCCTCTTTCATGCTATCCGTCATTACACTAGCGACAGCGCTGATCAGGTCATTCTGAATCCTTGAAGATGTGCCGGTAAAGACTGTTGATGTGGCGAGGTGTGTGTGTGCAGGTCGCTGTCATATTCTGCCACTAAATCCAGCAACTCTATGTAATTCCCCTTGTTTGATGAAGTTACACTCTCATCGTGACCTCGGAACAGCAACTCCTGCTTGCCCAAGTACACCACACAATTTGAGGCGTTTCAAAATTCCTCGGTTCCTCTTCACCTTTTCATTATGAGCGATGACACCCCGGCGTTGTTGCTCATCCAGCTGGAGCTCTATCCTGGTGTCCCCAAATGTTTTAAGCCGAATAGTAGCTCTGAGGTGACCTGAAGCATTCTGATGGCGATGTGCTGATTTGGATAAACTTCCTAAATCAGAATATCCATCTCTGGCCCATGACCCACTGTCCGCTCCAAAAAGCAAGCAATCCCAGCAGTACAGCTTCTGTTCCCTGGTTGATCCGGTCATCCAGTTGTATCTGGCGTAATTGCCGATATTAAAATGCCTCTCCAACCGTTTGGTTTTTTGAACCAAATTAAGCTGTGGTGTTGGTCGCCCTTTGGTAATTAACTCCAATTTATCCGTGTAACTCATTCTTGAAAAAGACTCTGTTAGTAGTTTCGCAACTATGTCATCACTATCACTAACGTGAGCCATCGTGAATGAACGTATGCTAATTCCGCCTAGCTTGACCCGTTGATATATCACATGCATAAACTTGGCAGCGCAGCGGGCGGAACGTGTCATAAAGTCCGCGATAATAAAGCCCTCCCATTTAGAGGGAAGATATGATTGGTCAATTGTACTGTCACTTGACATTACTCTCTCGTTGTTTTACTATAGCGGGCCCTCTGTGAATCGCATAGAGGGCCAGACGAGCTTTTTTCATGTAACCCTTCACATTCAAACAAACTGTGAACAGGCAGATTCGAAGGATTTCTTTCTTTGGAAATTTTATTTTAAATACGATTATATCAAGTTTTTTTTCGGTAAAACTAATGAAAAATATAACAAAAATAATATTTAAAAAATATATATTTAAAAAAATATATATATTTTTTAAATGTTTTTAAATATTATTTTTTAGAATATCCTAGGCCCTCACAGAGGGCCTAGAGCAGTGGCGTTGCGCAATATTTCGGGGCTCCCCCGCAGGTCGGACCATGGGGACCCGCCCCCTCCCCTAAATCAATAATAGAGTGACATGGGATAGACATCGTGGCCACTTTTTTTAAATGTTTATTTTTTCAGGCATCTTTTGTAAACAGTAGGCCTATAGGTCAGTAGGAACTTTCTGTATAATATACATCTGATTTAAACAGTAAAGTCAGTAGGAACTGTATAATAATATACATATGATTTAAACATCTTTGACAAATACAAACAAGTGGCTGTGTAACATGAAGGTATATTGTAGAACGTTATAGCCTATCATCATTGGAGTTCACACAACGGAACGGTTCACATATATATAACATTCTGTATAAAAGAAAAGTAGCCTACAAATAAAACACATCCTATAGGCTACATAGAGGATGCAATCAGGAGCTGCTTTGTAGGCCTATTATTTTATACGAGCGCGTCTCCTGGCATTCTTCTGCGCAAAGTCCTGTATAACAGTCTTTAAATCTATACTGCGCGCGCGTCGGCTCTCAATACTAAGGACTGCTAACCCAGACAGTCTCTCTTGCGACATTGTGCTCCTCAAATATGTCTTTATTAATTTAAGTTTTGAGAAAGATCTCTCAGCACCGGCAACAGTCACGGGTATAGTTAAAAACAATTTCAGTGCTGTGGCAACATCGGGGATACTTGGCAAAATGGACTGATTTTCAATGAGCAGGGTTTGTGCAAGGTCTTTGATTGTTCCACACTCAATTGTCTTTATAGTAGGCCTAAGAGCATTACGGAGGGACAGGATCTGGAAAGGAAACTCGGCTGACAGGTCGTCTTTATACTGGCCTGATAAAGCACTTGCGGACTCAGACAGATCCTTGTCTGTTGTGCGCAAAAGTTCGCGGGGAAGCAGAAAAGAAAATCGCTGTGCAACTTCGCTCATTCCAACAAATCGATTTTTGAGTTGGGCAACGACAATATTGATATTTGCGTAAAATACCGCCACTCTAAAATGCTCCCCTGGGTCTTGGAGCCGCTGGTCCTCGCAAAGCTCTGAAAAGTGCCTCTTTGTGCGCCTTGCGCGTCTGTCTTTGAAGAGACTGTGGACACCCCATGAGGATGCCAGGTCGCTTTTAAGCCATCAAACTCTCCTCGGAGTTGGGCAAGTGTATCGGTTGCGTTACCAAGCATTGCTGTCGCCTGTAAGAGGTCCACCTCTTTGCGCTGGAGAGCTTGGGACACAATGTTGACTGTTTTAAGGACCTTGCCCTTTACTACAGTCATTACAACAAACTCAAAGCTCTCCATGGCCTTTTTCAAGCCAGTCGCCTCGGCACGTTCCTCGCTTTTTTTGGAGAGCAAGTCTATCTTAGTTGGCGCTTGCATAATGTCAGCATAACGGAACCGCAATGATTGGACGGCGTCTTGTCTTGATGCCCATCGTGTCGGGCATAGTCTCTTCAGTGTAGGCTGGCCAGCCTTGGGCACTGAGAGGTGTGTTTCCAAAAGCTCCCATCGTTTGATGCTTCCACTAAAGAATACATATAGCCTTTCAACAGTGTCGTAGAAGTCTTTTATCTCAGGTATATTTTGGCA
Source organism: Pseudochaenichthys georgianus (assembly GCF_902827115.2). NCBI lineage: Eukaryota > Metazoa > Chordata > Actinopteri > Perciformes > Channichthyidae > Pseudochaenichthys > Pseudochaenichthys georgianus. The sequence goes on along the minus strand of NC_047526.1, from coordinate 874,573 downwards.
TGCGTCATTGAGTACAAGGTTTAAATTGTGCGCAGCACAATGAATGTACACTGCGTTGGGCTCATGCATTTTTGTACACAGGAGTAGACGCTACTCATATTGCTAGCCCCGTCATATCCTTGTCCGCGGCACTTCCCAAGTAGTATCCCCTTTCTCTCCATCGATTCGAGAATTTCTCTCTCTAGACCTGCAGCAGTTTGGTCTGTGACTGCATGGAAGCCCAAAAAACTTTAGTTTATTTTCACCTCTGTAGGGTTTCCATTTTCATCATTTGCTATAGTAACATATCTGAACACTTGACTCAGTTGGTCTACTTTTGAAATGTCCTGGGTAGTATCCATTATAAACGAATAGCATTCTGTATGTCTGTAATGATTGTGTCCTGCACTTTTTTCGATAGCAATGAAATTATTTCGGTTTGAGGACTTGCAGGTAGTGCACCATCTTTTTGCTTTCAATAAGCCTTTGCAGAACTGGATCATAACGCGCCATAAGTTCTATGGTAGATAAGAAATTACCATTATCTATATCACCTATTTTCTCTCTGTGACCCCGGAAAGCAGAGTTGCGAGAGGCCAGTGTTAGTGTAACATCAGTTATTCTGGTTAGGACCTCGGTCCAAAACCCCACCTCTCTCTTAAACTCAGATGTTATTTGCGCGTCAATGGTCAGCATAGCCGCGGGAAGTCATTTTGCTCAGGGGGTGCTGCCAAAAGTGGGGAGGGAGCCGCTTAAAAAAATAAATAAAAGGCAGTGCCGGCCCGGGCCCGGCTGTCAGTGATACGAGCCGCATAAATTGTTTGTTAAAGGCGAGACACGGCAGGCAAAAACATCATTTTTCATGCACTGGTCCATTTTGAGATGTTGTGCTATTTTGATTCCATAATATGTTTTCTTTCAGGCTTTTGGAAGGAAAACATACAAAATACACATTTAAGTGTTCATTTTACTATAGTTTGTCTATTTGCATCTGTATATTTCTCCTAAATTCACCAAAAGTTAGCATTCTAACGTAACATAAAGTACCGCCACCGCTGTTTGCACAATGTCATCGTTGGGAAAGCTTCGTCTCTCCTGCACAATCTCATCGGATCCAAATATGGTCATTTTGCTTTGTATCAGCAACCAATCGTGAAAGTACAAAAGGGTCTTAAACCAAGAAACGAAATCTCATTGGCTGGTGTCAACTTCTGACAACGTGATTCGTTCAGATGCGTCACGTGATGTGCTAAAACACTTCCTGGTTTGCTTTCCGCTAGAAATTGAAATCTCAAAATGGCAAAAGAACGGCGAAAAAAACGTTCACAGAGAAGACGACAACAATTGTCACTTGCACTAAGCACGATTATACAAATGACCCCGAACATGAAATACCTTCACGGAGTGCGTCGATGCGCAAGCTGTCATCCAAAGAACAGGAGGGTTTAGCTAGCGCCTCACTGCATTCTTTAAAGGTCGTTTTCTCAAAATTAGTTTTTTCTCCTACTCTGAGTCCGAAATGTCCACTTCAGTTGCACTTACATACAACACACCTTCCAGTTATATTCCTATCAATATTATAAAGGCTTTTACAGAAGGGTTTGTTCATATATCATTCATAGCCTGAATTATATAAGATTTTATACCTAGAAACATGGAGAAAATTGATATTTTAGGGCTGTTGACAGTATTTTCTGATTTATGGAGTGATAAAAAGAGATATCCAAAATCCCTTCTGTAAAAGCCTTAGATACTAATATGACTACAAAATGAAACCTGGCTTTATCCAAAGTTCAGATTTCGGTTCCTGAAATGTGTTAAAATATGCGCACATTTAATGAGATAATGGCTCATTTGCATATTCAGATAACTTGTAATATAAGAAACAATTGCCTTATTGTAGGTAATTACCCTATTCACCTGGGGTGTCTCGCCTTAACTAGACTTAATAAACCATTATAGACCTACAACAGCTGCACATGCCAACTATGGGTCTTACAAACCTACATAACATTACAAATAGTCAGAAAATATTATTTACAATATTAATAAAACTATGAATTCAATTTTAACTGATTGACAAGGCAAACACTGCACAGCGGCAGCAGCATTAAAGGAAAAATATCGTCTTACGTGTTGGGGCTTCACAAAACTCCAAATGTAGCCTGGGGTGGCACTAATGAAGACCCTCATTAGAGCAGATACATCCATTGTCCAACATGTTACTATGGACATGCATCAAAGTCAGATGTGTCAGTCTCTTCTGTGTCATATTACTCTAGTTGTAGAGGTGGTGGGCTGAGGAGTAGCTGGTGGTCCACTATTTTTATTGGGTTGTTTGTTGGATAAAAAAATCCTTTTTTGCGCCATTCTAGAAAGTTGTCACTCTGCAGTGTGTGTGTGTCGCGTCAATTACTACTCTCCCACGACCTACGACCTAGATGACTCGGATTTTATTTGGAAAATAAATTCAAGCCACCTGATATATACTATGACTATTATATGCTACTGTATACAGCTCATTTTTTAATAACTATTTTATGTAGTTTAATCATTTTTATTTAGGTGGTCACTCAGTTTTTCAAATGTACACCACTCGCCAACAGGGGGTGCTGCAGCACCCCAGCACCCCTACTTCCCGCGGCTATGATGGTCAGATTATTTTTCCACGTATCATACACGGCACATGCTGCCAAATGAGAGCGAGAGAATTCGTGTTCCTTAATCTTTTTAGAGAGACCCTGCCAATCATTTATTCCTATTCTCCACGCTTGGCAGACGGTCTGTCACCGAACAGCCAGCACTGCTCACAGTACACCCGGTCTATAGATGGCGAGTAACATAGCCACTTGCGCGGAATTCTACATCCAATTTTGGATGTTTTGTTATAGAACTCTTTTGAAAGACACCTTCCCTTCCCATCCCTTTTGAATGGCCCTTCAGGCTTGCATGGCCCGTCAGAATGTACCGTTTAACATCATCGTCTTCTAAATCTACAGGGAATTTCCCCCTATCAGTAGGGTATTCACTATTCAGTCACAGAGTTGTCGCTGGCCAACGTGTCCCTGGGGTGGGTGGGAGCTGCTGTCACTGTCGGGGCACGGCTAGCTGGCTGGGCAACCTTGGCTATGTCTGAACTGGCCTCGGAGGGGGCACAGCTGACTTCTTGCTGACCTGCAAAAAGGAACGTATTATATTCCAATTCCAATGTAACCTGTAGCATACTGACTCGTACTGTTTATGGCGATTTGCGAATAAAACTTTCTATTATTCGAACCTGTCTCGAAGCGTGAGGCACGACTAGCTGGCTCGGCTGTAACGGGGCTGCTGGGCTGTCTGCCTGGACTCGGAGCTGACAGCCGGGGGCCGGGGGGGGTTGCTAGCGGTCTATCTGCAGTAACGTTAGAGTCTACGTCTACCTTTGATGCCTGCCGGAACAATGACGTTATTTTAGGTAGTTTTGCCCTCTCCTGTTCGGCTTTCGCTCTCATTTTGCTTTTCTGAGCACCGCTTGGGTAGTGGCGCTTCATTTTTCATGTTTACCGGCGACGCAACTAATGAACGTTATTTATATGAGCAATGCTTCCCGCTTTGTTTTGAACGCTGCCCAGCCTGCCAATGAACATTAGTTATCAGCCGGCTATCCCTATCGCAGGTGAGCAAATAATTATAATGATACACTGTTGTACTACTACAGGCAGCGTACACATGACGTAGCAACATAGCAGGGAGGGGGGGGCCCCGCCCTCTGCGCCCTGTTCCCGCGTTACGAAATCTAAGAGGATAGCCTACAGTGGGGGCGGGGCCCCCTAAGCTCCGGGCCTCCGCTACGCCACTGGCCTAGAGGGCCCTGACGGCTCGCCACTGATAATTGTAATTGCGATTATTAAATGTGATTATTCATTGACTTTGAAAACATCCATTTATTGTACTTTAAAACAAATACAAATAATAATTGGAACTTTTTAACTGTTGAATTATACGTTCAGGGTAATCAACTGAAAAACCAATATAAAATAAATTGTACATTTAAATAAATACCAATACACATGTTGCATTGCACTGTCACAACCTGACAACTCCTTAACATATAGCCAACATGTTGGTAAAACATATTCAACACATTCCACTCAGTTAAACATTAAAGGCTGGCCGCCGTCATGGTCCAGAAGTAACAGGAAATAAATGTTGAACTACAATTTAAGACCAAATAACAATTCTTTGCTAGAAACTATGGCTGCTCGATTATGGCAAAAATCATAATCTCGATTATTTGGGTCAATAATTGATATAACCATTATTAAAAACGATTATCCATTTACTTTGAAAACATCCATTTATTGGAGAAAATGTTTTTGAACAGTATGTTTTTAACAGTTGATTACCCTGAACTTTAAGTATAAATTAACTGAAAAACCAATAAAAAAAAAAAAAAGATTAATAATACAAAAATAATCGTTATATTTCGATTACGTTGTTTTCGTAATCGTTGCAAGCCATAATCGTAATTGCGATTTAAAATACGATTAATTGAGCAGGGTTAAGTATAATTTTAGATCAATTCTATGTTCTTATTCCATAAAATCATGAAAATACTACAATTATTGGTTAGACTTCTACAGCCTGGCTGGGACTCCTGCTTGTGGTGAATGTGGATTAAACGCATTGCCCCCCCATGCAGCTGTGTGGCTCAGAGATGAGCCTTTCAAAGAGTGGTGCAGTGATGATGTATTGTTGTAGAACGACCCAGAAATTGGCATTGCATTTTTGAGTGGGGGAAGGAGACGGTGTTATACAGTGTTTTAGTGCTTAGACAGTTCACGGTTTGCAATCAATACAAGTATTGATAATGCAGTTTACAGCCTTTACATTTGACAAGTTCTGCTTCCTCATACATTGTGATTGCAGATGGTATTTTCCCGACACCAAGCGGCTGGATGCAGAGAAGATGCTGCTGGCAGAGGGGAACCAGCAAGGAGCCTTCCTCATCAGGAACTGTGAGAGTCAGAGAGGCGAGCGCTCCCTCTCAGGTGAGAGAAGACTGGGCCTACCCTACTGGTCTCTAAAACAATGTGAACAAATACATATATCTCCAAATGGATTTCCAGGAAGTGAAGTCACTTATAGATAATAACTTAAATGATTTTCCTTTAAAACAATTAAGGAGATTTTAAAAGCCATATGATAAACCCTCTATCAATGAACTGCTACACTATCAGAATAATTATCAACGCATCATAACTTGGGAAGCTGTTTGCTGTAGTAATGTCTCTCACATTCTTAAAGCAAACTGACTTCATTATAATCGCACTATTGTACCATTCTGCTGTGTGCGTACTTCTCTGCCACAAAACACACATTTTCAAATACGCTATTGTTAAGATCTCTTATCATCAATTGACTTGATTAGTGGTTTCAGGGTCATGAAGTGGAATACATCGAGGCCTGTGCTCCCATAAAGCAGGCTGATAACTTTATCTCCCTCTTTTCTAATCTGTGTTCTCACTCCGGCCTTGCTCTTTCCATTATGACTGAATTCTTTCCATGTTCATTAATTACAGCCAGTTGATGACCTCATCAGCCCCGGGTTATTTCACAGAGTGTGTGGGAATACGGTGAAAATGCATTTAACCCATCTTTATTTTACTTATTTAATAGCAAGGCATCCAAGCAACAAATGGTTTTAAATATATTTAATAAATAGTATTGTGTGAACCTCAGAGAACCCCAGTTAATCTAGGAAAGGCTGAATAAAATAATATGAATGAATAGTTATTGTTCTATTACAATTTTTTAAAGATGTTGATCATTAGAATATATTGTTCATGCTTATTTCTTTAGGCAGCAATACATTGACAAAGAAAAACACACTTTTGTAATGTTTGCATTCTAATTCAAGGTTATGAAGAGTCCCTTTTTTCTTCTCCTGCTGATGTTCAGGTGTATATCAGTATGTAGTGTCTGTACTTTAAAGAGTCCTCTCCTGCTGATGTTCAGGTGTATATCAGTATGTACATGTAGTGTCTGTACTTTAAAGAGTCCTCTCCTGCTGATGTTCAGGTGTATATCGGTATGTAGTGTCTGTACTTTAAAGAGTCCTCTCCTGCTGATGTTCAGGGGTATATCAGTATGTACATGTAGTGTCTGTACTTTAAAGAGTCCTCTCCTGCTGATGTTCAGGTGTATATCGGTATGTAGTGTCTCTACTTTAAAGAGTCCCCTCCTGCTGATGTTCAGGTGTATATCAGTATGTAGTGTCTCTACTTTAAAGAGTCCCCTCCTGCTGATGTTCAGGTGTATATCAGTATGTAGTGTCTCTACTTTAAAGAGTCCTCTCCTGCTGATGTTCAGGTGTGTATCAGTATGTAGTGTCTCTACTTTAAAGAGTCCTCTCCTGCTGATGTTCAGGTGTATATCAGTATGTAGTGTCTCTACTTTAAAGAGTCCTCTCCTGCTGATGTTCAGGTGTATATCAGTATGTAGTGTCTCTACTTTAAAGAGTCCTCTCCTGCTGATGTTCAGGTGTATATCAGTATGTAGTGTCTCTACTTTAAAGAGTCCTCTCCTGCTGATGTTCAGGTGTATATCAGTATGTAGTGTCTCTACTTTAAAGAGTCCTCTCCTGCTGATGTTCAGGTGTATATCAGTATGTAGTGTCTCTACTTTAAAGAGTCCTCTCCTGCTGATGTTCAGGTGTATATCAGTATGTAGTGTCTCTACTTTAAAGAGTCCTCTCCTGCTGATGTTCAGGTGTATATCAGTATGTAGTTTCTCTACTTTAAAGAGTCCTCTCCTGCTGATGTGCAGGTGTATATCAGTATGTCTGTGGTGTCTGTACTTTAAAGAGTCCTCTCCTGCTGATGTTCAGGTGTATATCAGTATGTAGTGTCTCTACTTTAAAGAGTCCTCTCCTGCTGATGTTCAGGTGTATATCAGTATGTAGTGTCTCTACTTTAAAGAGTCCTCTCCTGCTGATGTTCAGGTGTATATCAGAATGTAGTGTCTCTACTTTAAAGAGTCCTCTCCTGCTGATGTTCAGGTGTATATCAGTATGTAGTGTCTCTACTTTAAAGAGTCCTCTCCTGCTGATGTCCAGGTGTATATCAGTATGTACATGTAGTGTCTGTACTTTAAAGAGTCCTCTCCTGCTGATGTTCAGGTGTATATCAGTATGTAGTGTATCTACTTTAAAGAGTCCTCCCCTGCTGATGTGCAGGTGTATATCAGTATGTAGTGTCTCTACTTTAAAGAGTCCTCTCCTGCTGATGTTCAGGTGTATATCAGTATGTAGTGTCTCTACTTTAAAGAGTCCTCCCCTGCTGATGTTCAGGTGTATATCAGTATGTAGTGTCTCTACTTTAAAGAGTCCTCTCCTGCTGATGTCCAGGTGTATATCAGTATGTACATGTAGTGTCTGTACTTTAAAGAGTCCTCTCCTGCTGATGTTCAGGTGTATATCAGTATGTAGTGTATCTACTTTAAAGAGTCCTCCCCTGCTGATGTTCAGGTGTATATCAGTATGTAGTGTATCTACTTTAAAGAGTCCTCCCCTGCTGATGTTCAGGTGTATATCAGTATGTAGTGTCTCTACTTTAAAGAGTCCTCTCCTGCTGATGTGCAGGTGTATATCAGTATGTCTGTGGTGTCTGTACTTTAAAGAGTCCTCTCCTGCTGATGTTCAGGTGTATATCAGTATGTAGTGTCTCTACTTTAAAGAGTCCTCTCCTGCTGATGTTCAGGTGTATATCAGTATGTAGTGTCTCTACTTTAAAGAGTCCTCTCCTGCTGATGTTCAGGTGTATATCAGAATGTAGTGTCTCTACTTTAAAGAGTCCTCTCCTGCTGATGTCCAGGTGTATATCAGTATGTAGTGTCTCTACTTTAAAGAGTCCTCTCCTGCTGATGTTCAGGTGTATATCAGTATGTAGTGTCTCTACGTTAAAGAGTCCTCTCCTGCTGATGTTCAGGTGTATATCAGTATGTAGTGTCTCTACTTTAAAGAGTCCTCTCCTGCTGATGTCCAGGTGTATATCAGTATGTACATGTAGTGTCTGTACTTTAAAGAGTCCTCTCCTGCTGATGTTCAGGTGTATATCAGTATGTAGTGTATCTACTTTAAAGAGTCCTCCCCTGCTGATGTTCAGGTGTATATCAGTATGTAGTGTCTCTACTTTAAAGAGTCCTCTCCTGCTGATGTTCAGGTGTATATCAGTATGTAGTGTCTCTACTTTAAAGAGTCCTCTCCTGCTGATGTTCAGGTGTATATCAGTATGTAGTGTCTCTACTTTAAAGAGTCCTCTCCTGCTGATGTTCAGGTGTATATCAGTATGTAGTGTCTCTACTTTAAAGAGTCCTCTCCTGCTGATGTTCAGGTGTATATCAGTATGTAGTGTCTCTACTTTAAAGAGTCCTCTCCTGCTGATGTGCAGGTGTATATCAGTATGTAGTGTCTCTACTTTAAAGAGTCCTCTCCTGCTGATGTTCAGGTGTATATCAGTATGTAGTGTCTCTACTTTAAAGAGTCCTCTCCTGCTGATGTTCAGGTGTATATCAGTATGTGGTGTCTCTACTTTAAAGAGTCCTCTCCTGCTGAATATCAGTATGTAGTGTCTCTACTTTAAAGAGTCCTCTCCTGCTGGTGTTCAGGTGTATATCAGTATGTAGTGTCTCTACTGGGACATGTCTCCATGCTTTAATGTTCAAAAAGCTCTTGTTCTCATACTGCCTGTGCTGCAGCACCTGTTTTCACCCTCTGTCTGAAACCAGAGCCCACTCCACACTGATTGGTTAGCTGGCGTCCATTTTAGGCTTTTCAGGCAGGGGAGCAGTGTGTGGTAGAGAAACTCCCTCTGGAGGGAACGTTGGGATTGTAGCCGTTACAGACCATTTACATGCACACAAAGCTATAGCACACAGTACAGGAGAGTGAACGCCCCCACACATGCGTGGGCTTCGTTTGATAAAGACTTGAAGCCTCCTGTCAGAGGAAACCTTACCTCACAATTCCTGCTCTTGTGTAAACTCTGATGTTGGCTTGTGTTTCAGTGCTGGACTGTGGGAAGGTGAAGCATTACAAACTGAAAAAACTGGACAATGGTCACGTGTTTGTGTCCAGGGCCCGGTCCTTCCTTACTGTCCAGGAGCTGGTGGCTCATTACTCCCAGGAGGCCGATGGCCTCTGCGTGCGTCTGGGGGAGCCTTGCAGAAAGGTAAACGCATCCTCTCAAATCCTGTCATCCCTTGTTTTCTTCCTAAAGTTCACGTTTGAATACAGCATGAAGTCATGGGCATGTGAGTAGACTCTTCCTGTGTGTGCAGATGGAGGCTCCACAGACTCACGGCCTGTCCTACAACACCGTGGACCAATGGGAGATTGATCGCAACTCCATCAAGCTGCTAAGGAAGCTTGGCGCCGGACAGTTTGGAGAAGTGTTCGAAGGCCTGTGGAACGAGACCACAGCAGTCGCAGTGAAGACCCTCAAACCTGGTACACTAATGCCTCCACTCTGACTGGAGGGGTCGAACCAGAGACATGCTCGTGTTAAGGACGGGGAAACAAGTTGATTTGATCCGTCTAATAGAGATGGGATACATGAAATAATATCTCACTAACTGTTGTTTCTCGTCTGTAGTTAAGATTATGCATCAAATGCATCACACGTCCTGTTTTGTGAAGACAAACATAATCTCCCATAATATCCATCCTTGCTTTAAGATTCACTTGATGTTTCACACTAGATGTTTCACACTTGATCTTTCACACTTGATGTTTCACACTTGATCTTTCACACTTGATGTTTCACACTTGATGTTTCACACTTCCACACGAGCTTCATGAAATCAGGCCAGTCATCTCTGTAGTCCTGCAGACAGTCAGACGCTAAAGCAAGACATGAGCTCCGTGATGGTGCTCCAAGAATCTGTGTAAGAATGAGTGTACACACTGTATCACACACAGTGTACACACAGTGTACACACTGTATCACACACACTGTATCACACACAGTGTACACACACAGTGTATCACACACAGTGTACACACACACTGTATCACACACAGTGCGACGAGGAGCAATGTAACCGACACTGCCACACCCTGTACCACCATCACAGGAACCATGGACTCGGAGGACTTCCTGAGAGAGGCTCAGATCATGAAGAGGCTGAGGCATGCCAAGCTGATCCAGCTGTACGCTGTGTGCACCCTGGAGCAGCCCATCTACATCATCACTGAGCTGATGAAGAACGGCAGCCTGCTGGACTACCTCCAAGGTAACACACCTCATGTTATCTCCCCATGACTTTATGAGCTGCTGCTGCTCTATGACCACATCAAAGTCCACTGCTAGCTTGCAAGTGTCAGGGCGATGAGCAGAGATTTATCACAGATCAACACAACTATTACGATCCTCCAGTGCACAAATGAACACGTGTTCGCCATATTCAGCATCATGTTCTCTATTAGTCTCAGCCAGACGATCCAGCTGCCTTCATCATCGAAATCCATTCCAGGTTCTGGCTCCGTCCACTTTCCCATTGAGTTCGTCTTAAACTTGAGTTTTATTAATATGTGTATGGTTTTATTATTTGTCTTAGTTGAATGTAAGGGAATAGTTGTGCAGAAGAAACCCTGATGTCTCCCAGCAGTCCACTTGCTCTGACGCTCAGAACACGCATTAGGCCCGCATGTGTAACTCTAAATGCCCGTATAGAAAAGACCATTTTGAAATAGCTGCTCGCAGGCTTGTTCGTTCACACTTTTCATGCTTTCACAAACGTACAAGTTCAACCTCTAAATGCATGCCTTCCAGGGTGAAACTGTGGCTGCTAGTGTAGAGAAACCTTATGTTTGTTTCTGTATATATTAAATGTAGCAGACAGGAGGAATGTATATTATGTGAAGTGAATGCATGTCCTGGATGACCTTTACCTGAGGGCAGCCGTAACATGCTCACATGATGGCTCCTCAGTGTGGCATAGAGCCAGGGAGACCACATGTCTGAGCTCAGCCGAGGGGCATACTGCCCAGTGGGGTGTGAGATGTCGTTTCACATCGACCACAAGTCACCATACACCCTACTGCTGTAACCTCTCATGGCCAAGACGTGTTCACAAGGTCCTGCTCACTACATTTAAGTAGAGAGAATAATAAGAGTAATCATTCAGCCGTAATTTAGATTTGTCAAAGTTCCCTGCTTCCATCTAGCATTGGAAACATTTCTGTTTACCACCATATCATGCAAATGTGTTATTTTACATCTTAATAACATCTCCAGATTAGATATATAGAACATATACTTACTTCTATCACCATTGTCTTTATGCCATGACGGTATCTTTAGACCTTTAGCATGCTAAGACTGCACTGATTATTCCTCTGTCCTGCTTGCAGAGGATAAGGGCGCCATGCTGCGTGTCTCTGACCAGATAGAGATGGCTGCCCAGGTGGCGTCAGGCATGGCGTATCTGGAGCTTCAGAACTACATCCACAGAGACCTGGCAGCGAGGAACGTGCTGGTGGGAGAGAACAACATCTGCAAGGTGGCTGACTTTGGCCTCGCCAGGGTGTTCATGGTGGGTATGACATTTAAAGTGCTGTAGTATACTGTATGTCATAGTTACAAACTAAAATACAACAGTATACACAGCCTGAAATAAGTACTTGACCCTGTTTACTGCCTGAACAACAGACCACAGGTTGTGTGAACATCCAGACATCAGTGTAGGCTGGTGGTGTTGTGAATGAACATATCTTTACAATGAAGCTGACTGACGGACAGTTACAAACTATAATGTCTTGTTTTTAGAAAGAGAATGAAAATGTGTATGAAGCCAAAGAAGGAACTAAATTCCCTGTGAAGTGGACCGCTCCGGAAGCCATGCACGACAACAAGTTCAGCATTAAATCAGATGTCTGGTCCTTTGGAATCCTGCTGTATGAGATCATGACGTTTGGACAGATGCCGTATCCCGGTGAGACTCATCTTGCTGGTCATAAATCATTCTCTGAGATTTAGAAAAAATAGAAAACATTGTATTCAGAATTCTATGATTTTAAGTAACTTTCCAAAGGTCTCAAAACCCTTCAGGTCAACGGACTATAGAAGAGAATCGTCTGCGAGATAAGTACCATTGTCCTTGTGTTTTTCTGCAGCCATGACCAACTACCAGGTGGTTCAGAGGGTTCCCCAGGGCTACAGGATGCCATGCCCCCCCAACTGCCCCAAAGTCATGTATGACATAATGATGGACTGCTGGAAGCAGGAAGAGCCGGACCGGCCCACATTCGAGACGCTGCAGTGGAAGCTGGAGGACTTCTTCGACATGGACGTGACCTCGTACGACGATGCTGCCCGGTACTAGCACTCTGAGCCGGCTGTGAGACGCTGGAAGACACAAATAAACTATTCTTTCTGCACTGAAAATACATCACAATCACCTGAATCCAAGCATGAACAATTTCACGGATTGAAGTGTAATTAAAATGTCCACTCGGTCAAGTGAAGGATGTTTGATCTGCATGTGATAGAACACTGAGTGGTCTGGATGCAGCAGTTGGTGAGGACACATGTCTTTGTTAGACAACTCCATGCACTTTCAGACAGGCTGCTGTAACTAAAGCTCAGAGACAGAGAGCTGCTGTCCGTCCTCCTCCTCCAACCGGTTCTTCCTGCTGAAAGGAATGTGTGCAATACATTCTTTCCTTTGCCAAGCGACCTGCCATACGTCACGAGTCACTTCTGACACGCTCCGTCAGGTCCAGAGTGGCAGGTGCCCTCAACTGCACCCATTCCTAAATGCATAGCTACAAGTGATTTAAGGTTGTTTAAAGGAAGGAGACTGTCGTTGGTCCCAGCTAAAGGGGCCCAGTTAATGAAAGATAAGACTCTAATCTACTACTTCAGTCTTAAGGCCACGCCTTGATTATATGATGAAATAGTTTCACTTAAGCCTTTGTCCCCTGTAAGACAGGTACAAGAGTTAAAATGAGGAATGGATGTGGTCCAGTTTCTCCCGAGCCCTGAAGGAGGAATGGACAAACCCAAATGACCTTCTATTCATTTACAACATTATATTACATTTTTAACTAATAAATAGAGCTGCACTGTCATCTAGAATGAATTATAAACAACATATTATTAAGCCTGGTCATAACTCTTCTTCAGCCTCCACGTCCAGTCTTAACCCTCTTTTAGCTTCGTGTTGGTCTCCACCAACTCCTGGGAAATGGAAATGAAATCTTTAAAAATACTCCATGGTTTGAAACGGCTTCCTGCTGCATCTGGAACTGTTGATAGCTAGGAGAGACTTACTAATGCATATTCTTAATGCATAAACGGTGTGTTAAAGTTGTTTAATGTAATTTGTGTGCAAAATAGGAGTAATTTGACAGCACAGATGATTATTATGAGTGCACACAGATGTTACTTATTGCTCCTTTAATACCTGCTGGCCCTTTTTTCTAGGCCCCCACATCTCCCAGCCTGCCCCTGGACTAATGACTCAATGACTGAACTAAGCGACACTGTGTGCCCGATCGTTAGAAATGATTTGTGTCGGATCTGCGTCCACATTCAGTGCGAGTGGTGGATGATTTCATGCTCTGATGATTCTGTATGATGTTTTTAGTTTCATGAACAACATATTTTAATATGACATCATATACATGCCATTGTTTATATAATCCTGTATTTTACATTATTAAATGATTTTTATTTACTATAATCTTTGTTTGATTGGTTGCTGAACTACTCTAAGCTGGTTTTGAATGAGATCCATGAGAAGACAATTTCCATGTACAGGAGAGGGAAGACTTCAAAAGGAATATTAGCACCCCTTTAAGTCTGTAGAAATCAATGTCTATTCTGCTGACCCGAATGTTTTCCCCGGGCGCCGTTCAAAATGGCAGCACACTGCTCCAAACACTAGGATGGGTCAAATACAGAGAAACCATTTCCCCACGGGGATTAATAAAAGTCTTTAAAAAAAAAAAAAAAAAAAATTCCTGAAAAATATGTAATCACTGTTGGTTTGAGTGGCCAAAGTCCCTTCCTGTGCACGTCCTGTTCTTGCATGCAGTGTCAAATACCACCTTTCCTGAGTTTTGCCCCTTTCTTTGTAATGTTGGGGACATTTATTACACCGTTTTAAAATTATTATAAGCTTCAATTGGTTTATTGAAAAATATGCCTTCATGTAATTTGTGTTTTTTTTCACAGGGGGCGCTGACACTCTGAGACATTTAGTGTGTGCACTCAAATCTCTCTCTGGCATCTCTATCAGGGAGCAGTGGCCCTTCTGACCTGCTCATCAGTAACTATCAGCTGACATGCATGTGTTGTACATTACATTATTTAGTCTGCTATTTCTGATAATACTAAGAGAGATGTGTTGTCATTTCAATATATAAGTTTATAAACTCGGAAAGACTGAAGTGACCATTTTTGTTTTTATTTAGCCTCAATATTCTTGAGATATTTTCCATACCACAACAATGTTTAGTGGGTATGCTCTACTCCTGGAATCCATCAGGAAGTTCGAACACAGTAAGAATCAGCGCGATTAGATACATGGACAATGGAGAGACAATGCTACTGTTCTGAGATCCTCCCCGCGAGAGAGCAGCATGGCCTGGCACCAGAGGGAAGAGCTTTAGGAGGAGGACATGATGAGGCTTCAGTGCTTCTGTCTGTACACATCAGAGATGTTCACAAGTCTTTTTTTGCAAGTCCAAGTCAAGTCTCAAGTCTTTGGTCACGAGTCCAAGTCAAGTCTCAAGTCTTTGTGGGGTGAGACTTGATCAAGTCTCAAGTCTTTGGTCACGAGTCCAAGTCAAGTCTCAAGTCTCTAACAAAATAAAAGTCTCATGTCTCTTCTGGTTGTAATAAGCCTTCTATTGTCTGCTGCTATCCAGTCTGTTAAGAATACTGCACAGCTATATCTAATACATTCAAAGCATTTACTGTGTTATTATCACTCATATCTATTAGCTTTATCTATCACTTTAAACAGGCTATTGCAATGCAATATGAGGAAAACATCACACTTTAGCTAAATGCAAACAACTTATAAGCAAAACACTTCAGAATCAGAAATCAGTATCACAAATACTTTATTAATCCCCCGCAGGGAAACTGTTAAAAGTACTTAAAAGCGGGTAATGATTAACGTTACCGACCTTTTTTATGTCATGTCAAGAGTTGGATGTCAACGCCACTCAACTCAAACAAGTGTGACAAGCAATTCACTAATCTTTTCAAATATTCAGTTACAAAGCTAGCAGCAAGCTAAGTTAGCATTACACAGCTGATGCTGAGCTAAACATGTTCGCTAACCGTCCATATGCGTTAATGTGACTGACCTCTCCGGGTGAGTTTTCAAGTGCCTGATGAAATTCGACGTTGTTGCTCCAGCATCCTTGATTTTGATATTGCAGACTTTGCAGTGTGCGCTCCTTTCGTTGGTGCCGCCGGCGTTTTGTTCGAAGTTTTTGTAGTTGAACCGAATTACAAGCGGTACAGCCGCAAGTGTGCCGCCGGTCGCCATGGTGTTACTACGAGGTAGTAACAGAGGCGCGCACGTCTGCGTAATGAGCCCGGCTAAAATAACTGGATGGCCTGCCTGCCTGTCAGCCTTCCATCTGGGCACAAACTTATCTCGTTATCATTGGTCATGTGCGCGTTCGTGTGTGTTGGAGGAGGCGGGCTCTATAAGGAAGTAGCAGCCTCTAGCAGATTATCTCCGGTTGTGTATTTTCAAATTCTAGCGATCTCGAGCCGGTTTCTCTCAAATGTACCTACCCCACCTTTAATACGCCAAAAATAGAAAACACAATGATTGTTCACGAGTCCCAACACACGAGTCCAAGTCGAGTCTGAAGTATTTTGGTCACGAGTCCAAGTCAAGTCTGAAGTCTCTGTGTGTGCGACTCGAGTCCGAGTCACAGACTCGAGTCCCCATCTCTGGTACACATGTCCATCAAACGCATCTAAAGTGTGCAGACCTGTTCTGTATAGTTCATGAAAAAGGGTTTAAATAGAGATGAAACATTCACAGAATGAATAAAATGATAAGCAATAGAAGTGCTTCAGATGAATGAGTGTGTCTGACTTCATTCATTTATTACAGGTTTAAGATGCACAGCAGAGTCCGTATGAGGAACTTGAAGAGGCCTTTGATATGAACAGTTTGCAGTGATCTGCACCGTCAGCGCATGCCGGCATCAACCGAATCTTTGTGTGTTCTCCTTTGAATCTGACACATTCATTTCTAAAAGTGCTCAATTATCCACTTGTTGGATAAAGACATGCAAACCACGCTGTTTGAAATATCCATCCATCCATCCATCTTCTCCCGCTTATCCGTGGTCGGGTCTCGGGGGTAGCAGTTCCAGCAGAGAGCCCCAAACTTTCTTTTCCCTGGGGACATCAACCAGCTCTGACTGAGGGGTCCCAAGGCGCTCCCAGGCCAGCGAAGAGATATAATCCCTCCACCTGGTCATAGGTCTACCCCTTGGTCTCTTCCCAGCTGGACGTGCCTGGAACACCTCCCTATAGGAGGCGCCCAGGTGGCATCCTAACTAGGTGCCCGAACCACCTCAACTGGCTTCTTTCGACGCGAAGGAGGAGCGGCTCAACTCCGAGTCCCTCCCTGATGACCGAACTTCTCCCCTTGTCCCTAAGGGAGACACCAGCCGCCCGGCGGAGAAAACCCATCTTGGCCGCTTGTATCCGCGTATCTCTGTTTGAAATATGTCCCTCAAAAATAAACTTGGAATATCCGCCCTCTCTGCTAGTGACGGCAGACACTGCAAGCGCTGGATGATAGCATGTGGCTGGTTCTCAGTCAGACATGTTACAGTAACATGTCTGACTGAGTACCTACACGCCTGATCAGGGCCGTATCCAGGATTTCCTAAATACCGAGGTCCAAACATGCTAGGGGGGTTCGGAGGATACCCCCCGAGATTTTTGGGATTTTCATGATCTAGGTGCTTTTAAATCCTGTGGGGGGTCACAAATTGGATAATATATTGATTTCAAACCATGTTAGTGGGCTGACAATGTCAGCATCAATTATTTTTAAAGTGTAATACATAAGAATCAGTTGATTGTTGCTATTAATGATCTGCACATGCAGAAGAGGCTAAAATGATTACAACACATTGTCAACATTCATTTTCCATGTCTCTCTCCTTTCCATAACCTGCAGCCTCTCTTCCATCTTCTTGAGTCTCTCTGTCTTCTTTAGGGTTGGGTACCGAGAACCGGTTCCAACATTTCGATTCCGGTTCGGAACCGGTTCCAACATTTCGATTCCAACCGCATCATTTAGACATGTGAATTTCGGTTCCGCTTTTCGATGCCTGAGGAAATGTTTCTCGCCGTTCTCCGTAGCCTACTGCATTACTGCGGCGGGCGGGAAATGTAGCGTTGTACCCATGGCTCTGATTGTACCTACACTTCCTACAGCGTAAACTCAGACCAGGGCCGGCCATGGATGTATAATAAGAACTGGATACAGTGTGGGAGGCGGGGCCTCATTCATTCCTATGAGAGTTGCTCAATGGCGCATGATGACAAAATGGCCCAACTTTTGAGAGAGTGAAACGTCACAGATTACCCGGCATGCCTGAGAAGTACCCATATGTGCACTCATAGAGCATGCGCAACTTTAACCACGCCGCCCAAAAGGCTTGTTCACATTAAGCACGTGAATGTACATACACGTAACAGCACCGCGCGTTCATGACAGCATGGTACTGGATTTATATTAACGAGGCGGCAGTTAGCAGCTAGCAGCTAGCTAGTAAATTATGCTAAATTACACATCAATCGTTATGTACTTTTATATTACGCTGACATCAGGATCTAGTGATATCCAAGCAACAGAGCTTCATTTAGCATGATACTTGTGTGGGTTGTACATAAAACCACTTGGTAATATATACAAATGTATATGTTGAAGCCTGTTATGATCAATTGTGAGTTAAAACTATATCTAAAAAGTAAAGCTGATGATGGATTACTGTGGTGGAGTTAAAATAACAATAGCCTATTTCTTTTTGAAATGTGATGGAGTAAAAGGATAGTAACTGTGATTATTCATGTTAAGTAGCCCACAAGTAACTAAAACAATTGCAAGTGCAATAAGAAGCTACAGGAACGTTAATCTACATCAGTAATATTAACTTTATTTAATACAACATTTACGGTACAAGATTTACATCATACAGCCCATGTAGTATAATATTTTACAAATGATGAATTACAGCAAACATGTGCAATATATCCATTATTACAGCTCCGTGGGCTGGCAGTAAGGCGATATGGTCCGTTGTTATTGTGCATCCATGGGTAAAGAGAAACTCATGTAGTGCTGAACACGTAACATGAACGTGCCGGGCGGCGCGGTCCCGTGGGTTAGATGCGCGTTCATAATGCAGAGGGAAATAACTCTCAGAATAACGTTATTAGCACATTTTTACAACTTGAGGAACGAATGGTTTTAATAAGGGCTATACAAACGTTCACACTGGGTAGTTTATTTAGTTTAAAAAAATATCCAACGAGTTACAGACCACTCTTTCCCCATGTAAGTCAATGGGAAAAAGTGTTTCCGGGGTTCCGGACGGGGTTCCGGACAGGACACAGGGTTGGCAGGACCCCCGGTTGAAGAGTAGTCGGCGGAACCCCCAACGGGACAGGACATAGGATTGGCAGGACCTCCGGCAGGAGAGTAGTCGGCGGGACCTCCAACGGCACAGAACATAGGGTTGGCAGGACCCCCGGCAGAAGACTAGTCAGCGGGACCCCCAACGGGACAGGACATACAGTTGGCAGGACCCCCAGCGGAACCTCCAACGGCACTTGAGTTGGGACTTGAGTGGAGACTGGAGAGGGGACTTGAGATGGAACTGGAGAGAGAACTCGAGAGGGAACTCAAGAGAGGAGACTCGAAAGGAGATTTGAGAGGGAACTCGAGAGGTGACTTGAGAGGGGACTCGAGAGGTGACTCGAGAGGAGACTTGAGAGGTGACTTGAGAGGGGACTTGAAAGGAAACTGGAGAGGGGGCTCGAGAGGGAACTCGAGAGGAGACTTGAGAGGTGACTTGAAAGGAAACTGGAGAGGGGGCTCGAGAGGGAACTCAAGAGGGAACTTGAGAGGTGACTGGAGAGGAGACTCGAGAGGGAACTAGAGGTGACTTGAGAAGGGACTAGAGAAGGGACCAGAGAAGGGACTTGGGAAGGGACTAGGGAAGGGACCAGAGGAGGGACTAGAGAGGGGACTAGAGAGGGAACTCGAGAGGAGACTCGAGAGGTGACTTGAGAGGGGACTCGAGAGGGAACTCGAGAGGTGACTTGAGAAGGGACTAGAGAAGGGACTAGAGGAGGGACTGGAGAAGGGAATTGAGTTGAGACTAGAGGAGGGACCATGGCTGCTGGAGCCGGAACCAGGGCCGGAACCATGGCTGCTGGGGCCAGAACAGGGGCCGGAACCATGGCTCTTGGGGCTCGGGCTGCTATCCTGGACTTGCGACTCCTTCTCTTAGGAGCCTTTTGGAGGTTCCGTGGACCTCCGAAAGCCAGACGAGTTCCCGAGAACGGCTCCTGGACAGGAGCAGGAACTGGGGTAGAAGCAAGGGTTGACTCCAGACGGAACACACCGAGGTGTCTGGTGTCAGGTTGGACATTTGGAGGCAGGGAGCTAGCATGCCTGGGAGCTAGCATGCCTGGGAAATCGAGAGGAAATTCAAAATCCAGCCAGGTAAGAATTTCACCAAGCCTGGTTTCTCCGTAGCCATCTGGCGCGCCTCTGCCAGAGCAGCCTCTCGCTGCTGAACACCGGACGCTCCCCTCCATCAGAGCAGTAAGCCAAAGAAAAGGAAAAATTCAATAATTCCTGCTCAAATGGATCTGCTGGGCCCATCCTTGGTTGGTTCCTTATGTTACGGTGAGTGAAGCAAGCAGGACCCAAATGCAGATAACACTGATATTACCTTTATTTCAAGGATAATTATATAACTCAGACAAACAGAACACTCCCCGGTGAACTCAGTCACCAACAAAAAAGGAACCAACAAAGACAGACAGCAAAAACAGCACTTAAATACACACAAGACTAATCAACGAAACAAGAGACAGGTGAGGAGGGAGGAGAAAACACAGGGGCATCAGGTGAACACAATCAAGTAAACAGGTAGGAGGGAACAGGTATGAGGGAACACACACAGACAGGAAACCAAGGACAGATCTAGACAAGAAAAAACACAACAAAGACAGATCGTGACAGGTTGGTTATATTTGAGCTGTGGGGAGTTGTAATGCAATTATGATCCCCGTTCAGGAGTTTAAATGCTGCTTCCAGTACTTGAGTAGCATCTCGGTGGTCCAGTGTATGTTGTCATGTGAGGTGACCTGGAAGAGTAGTGGGTTTATTTCTGGTATGAAGTTGTATTTGGAAGCTATGGTGGTGTTGAGTGTGGTGAGTGCAGTCTGCTGGTGGATGGTCAGACTGTTGGAAAAGTTTATGATGGGGATGCAAATGGTGGCGTTTGGAAAGCAGAGAGTGCTGTTTCCACACGGCTTGCAGTTGTTTAATCGAAGATGAGAGTGCAGTATCTGAGAGTCCATTATTGAGTCCTACTGATATTATGACTTGTGAGGTGTTGTGACATGGGGGAAGTTTATTGAAAATCGAGGTTCTGTGATGGAATTTAGCACCCGGAAAGCTATCTATCTGAAGGTGGGGGTCTGTAAAGGGGGGGATGCGGGAGAGATTAGAGTCCCCGATAATAAGGGTCCTCTTCAGCAACTTCCACGACCATACCTGCAGCTTTTTGAAAGTTCTGGGATGTGTGTACGGTTCCGGGCGTGTGGGGGAGCCATGTGCCACTGCAGAGACCCCTGTGGAGTGGGAGGTGGATGCCTCAGATGTTAGGCTTGAAGTCAAACTGACTTTCAGTGGGCCTTTAATCATCACTGATGTTAAGTCTACATCCACCTCAGGGCTCAGTGTGGTTTGCAGGGGCTCCACAGCAAATAGCTTTGTCTCGCTCTGCTGGTTGTTGTGTGGATCTGGAGGTGAAAAAGAGGAGATAGTGTTACTGCAGGGGAGAGCAACATTGCTGTGTGGCTGTATGGAGGGTGGAGAGGGAGGTGAAGAGATGGAAATGAGATGGGAGAGGAAGGTGTCTGTATTATGGGGGTATCTGCTGTCTGTGGGGAGGGTGGCAAAGAGGGAGGGGAGGAAGGAAAGACGGAGGGACCAAGGACCCAGTCTCATTACATGTTAACGGTCGGTCAGGGCCACTCCCGGTCACTCTATTACGCACAGGGTACCCCTTGAGAGTCAGTTTTCAACGGGCAGGGCGTCCCATAGACCTTCATAGACCTCCCATAGCGTTGGTAATAGACGCTATGAGAACGCTTCCCGGCAAATGCTCTACCCCGACGGTCGGTTGTTATTGTCAATATTAATATAATAATAATTTATTTTTTAATAGTCACACTCGATTTTGCCGATTTGCTTGTTGCCCCAGCTGGTTGACACCTCTTTTAGCAAAAACAAAGGCTACATTAATGTATTAAATCGATGTTAATCCATGTGTGTGGATGTGGAATTAATGGACGTGCCGTTGTGCTTCAACTACAACTCTAATTATATTTAAAAACATTTTAGAAGGCCTCACGAAATACTTTAAAGTAAATTAAAATGTAATTGTGAAGGGATGTGTGTTATGTGGTGATTTAAATTATTCACCCACGGATCTATGGTTTTTTAAAAAAAATGTATCACATTTTTATTGTTCAGCACGTACATTTTAGTTAACCGGACTTCCTGTTGATGTGAAATCCGAAAACATTTTTTAAAAATAAAATACTTTATTCCGAGTGTGCTTGCTTTTCTCTTTGAAAGTCATCACATAACGGCATTGTAATACACTGTTTGGCTGCATTAAATATTACATATCTGCCGTAGTTTGCTATTTATAGAGCCCTGATGAGAAGACTTCTAGACAAACAGGAACAACTGCCGCCAAAACTGAATATGTGACATGGATCATAAATATCAATTAAACAAAATCTTCAATTTCTCTTCACAATATAAGTCTCCTTGCAGTATCAATACTAATTCGGCTGACTTTTATATTTGATCCAATCGGTATATTGGTATATTTACACCATAACGGTGCAAAGCTGATAGAAAGGGACACCTGGTGGTTAAAGCACGTTATTGAAATGTATTATTTGTATTATTAGATATTAATAGGAGACACAGACAGACAAACTAATAAGGCTTTATTTAAACATTAAAGAATACTTTAGGTTAAGGTCTTATTTTGAATAAGAAAAAAGCTTTGGGGGTATAAATATTAAGCCTGACAAAGTACTAATATATTGCTTTCCTGCAATGTTAACTACTGTATGTTTAAGCACTTATTTTAACTGATATTATACATATGTATTATACTCTTATAAGATGTATGTAGATAGTATAAGAAATGTGCAGAATACGACAGTTTAATGGTGGAGGTATACACACATATTGATAGATGTCTTGTAATGCACTGTTGAGGAACCTGCGACCCAAGTTTTTCATCTCCGACCTTGTCAGGTATTGAATATTCAATAAATAAAGAAAACAGAATTATTAAATATAAAACACAGAATTTGTGTGATTATACTAAATGATTTACAAATAAACACTACTGCATATTTACAACTGTTACACATGCTGATGTAACACAAATGTTTCCAACTTGGGATCAATAAAATATATCTTATCTTAAGATGATCGATGGCTACTGCCATATTTTCACAATGTGCCTCTGAACCTTGACAAGTGCATGTTTCAGGCTCATCAATGAACAACAGGAGGGGTCACAGACATAAGACCAGCTGTTAAATAAAGCTCTTCTGACCTTAGCTGGCATGTGGGTATATTATGGGCACAAGCAATTTTCACCCATTTATTAATTATATGTTTTAAATGTGAGTGTTTCCTATCCCCTAAACCTCCAGGGATGTACACAGTTTAATACTGGCAACTTCTTATTATGGGAAAAACGAAAACGTATTTTAAAACTACAATTCCCAGTAGAGACGTACCATAGAACATGTTGCGAAACACAATAGCCAGCATGTGTAGTTCTGGGGACGGGGTGGGAGAGGGGGGGGGGACGGGGTGACATTATACTATTTAAAATAAAAGGGTTAGGCTTAGGGTAAGATATTGAGTAAGAGAATGTTTTTATGAACCACACAGCTTCCAAGACCCAACTGGACAAAAAGACGTGATGCAGGCACGAAACATACTACCAATAGAAATACATTGCTTTTAAAATCGTTCTGTGTGACATGAAGAAAATGCGAAAATCGTGTTGGTGAACACGAATCAATAGATTAAATTAATTTTGTGACCGTAGAGTGGCGAAGTCCCTCCCCTTCCGGGGGAGCTCCATGGGACCTTATTTCGAAAAAATTATGTATTGAAGTCAATGGAGAGAGAAAGATTATCTTTCGATCCCGTTTGAATTGTGCCACGAATTACACATATGATGTTTGTCAATTTAAAAGATAATTTTGCAAGAATAAAACGAAGTTCGGCCATGTTTTTTTTTTTCAGGGAGAAATTTGAAGATCACGACGCCGGCCATTGGAATGAATGGAATTGCAGATGGAGGTCAACCAATCACAGCGCTCAAACAGAGCATATGGTGTAGTCCTAAATGATAGCTGGGGATTCTGGGTAGTGTAGTGTCTTCTGCCATCCTTTACTCCGAAAAATTATTTGTTTCTCCGAATCGAAGGGGAAAAATACAAAAGCATTGCACACAATTTGAACCAATCAATGTTGTGTAATTAACAAGGATAATCTGGTGTTTTTTAGTCGATGAGTAGTGCAGATATCACTGTAAAATCAATCGACAGTAAGGGGAATACTTCGGTGTGTATAATTCTCCGTTATCCAATGGGAATGGACACTAACATTGCCTTTAAGGGCAGCTGACACAAACGAATGCCGTGCTTCCATGAGCGTCAAATCCCGCCGCAGATGGGAATACATTGCAATCAGTTGAAAGCTATTTGTGTCCCTTTATGACGCTGAAGGAGCCTAGGAGCGTCACAACTGCACGCCACGGGACCCTGACCAAGCGTCGCTCCTGGACGATTATGGAGAGTGTGTTGTTGAAACCGGTAGAGAGAGTGGCACACTTGTTATCCTGTTCCATTCTTCTTCGTTTTCCGAAGCCGTGGCTTGGAAGTATACTTGCTTTGTTTCTGAAGGAAGTGACTTGGAAGTACGCGACTACCAAGCCAGCATCCTCGAGATTGAGAAACGGCCCGTATGTGCGCCAAGCCCCCAGGAAGTGCGCCGCACTCAGATGAAAATATTCGTGGTGGCCAAACGGCAGTACTACACTTCCGTATAGGTTGCTGGGCCCAGAAACACTTTTTCCCATTGACTTACATGGGGAAAGAGTGGTCTGTAAATCGTTGGATAATTTTTTGTAAACTAAATAAACTACCCAGTATGAACACTTGTATAGCCCTTATTAAAAACATTCGTTCCTCAAGTTGTAAAATGTGCTAATAACTTTATTCTGAGAGTTATTTCCCTCTGCATTATGAACGCGGATCCAACCCACGGGACCGTGCCGCCCGGCACGTTCATGTTACGTGTTCCGTACTACATGCGTTTTACCTTTACCCATGGATGCTGTTAGAAATTAAAATCAATGTTTTATGGCATAATGTACCTTAAACATACCGTCAGTTTAAATGCTATTTTATTCTGGAAAATCCCGGAAGTTCTCAATACCAAGCTTTTATTCTGAAAATCCTTCATGACGACATCCGGGACTACCGCCCATTAGTATCATTAAAGTGGCTATTGACGCCGTTAACATGTATTACATATAAGTTATGAAAGAGATAAGGAGGAGAAAAGGCATGTGGAAGTAAGCAATGAATGTAAAATGTCGAAATCCTCTGTTTAACGCGATATCGGACACAGGAGAACGAGGGGGGAAGTCCCCTACGTCACTACAGCTCCCAGAGAGGAGGAGCAAACAGCAGAAGCGGGAAGGACGAATGCTTGCAAGGTCTCTTCTGCACGGCCATCACAGGGAGAGGAAGCTGCAGACTTTCTCTCCTGACTGAACAATATCCTGCTTGTAACATTACCGCGCTTTTTATTAATTAAAGTACCGATTTTGAACCTTCTCAGAGACTCAATTTAGTCTCCTTTTTAAGCTTCTCTCCTGGACACGAGAATAACGAACACAGCATAACAATTGGTATGACCCCGACGTGATCTCGTGCCACCGGTTGCAGTTTTCAAAGGAGTTTGAACAATGCTGGCAGATATACACTCGGGCCCAATAAAGAAAGGTAAAAGAAGTACCTGTTTATTCAAAATCTTCAATAGATTACATAGTGAACAATAGGAGTGTGTGTCTGTCTGGTAAGTTGGACTCCTGAGAAAGACTGCCTAAATTAATGTTAAAACAACCAAATGTATAACAATAAAAATTATATACCTTGGGGCGTTGCTTTGTCACAAGCAGGGTGAGTTCATATTTCTTCTTTTTCTTACATTTAACCCTGCATGCTACTAATTTGTGTGTTAGTATTTTAAATATAAATGTGTGTGGTCATTGTACTTTGGATAGGTGTCTTGTTGCGTTTTCATGTAGGTGTCTCTTGTTACGTTAGTCGTTAGTTAGCCTATGACGTAAGGATATATATGTCCATTTAACGATTATTGTTAAGATCTATGAGACATAGCGAGTTGGTTACGGACCAAGTAATTGAAAACCAACAAGGCATAGCGAGTCAACTTAGGGTTGAGTAACTGAAGACAGTGCTAGTCGAAAACAGTTGAGAACTGTTTTAAAAAAGTCCTTTTTGAGGAAAAGGCTTGATTAAGGTGTAAGCCTTTATCAGTGGTCATAACTGTTCTATTTTCAGCCAAGATATTGCGGGTGGAATACGGTATTTGGGGTTACAGCAGCATTACGTTAAATTGACGACGGTCATTTAATAGTCGCTGATAGGTTTCCATAATACATCCACCTAATGTGTCTAAATGGCAGCAGTTGACTGTAGTGGACTATAAAGTCAAATATTACGCAGATAGGTTTATGGCTTAAGCATAAGGGTTCCTAACTTTAAGTGATGATATCAATAAGACAAAGCCCATTTGTTCATAGTAAACTAGATAGAAATGTTATTTTAAACTGCAGTGTTGTTTTGTGTTGAATTTTCTTGACAAGATTGCACCCCGCCATTATTTAAACCACCCCTGTGAGAGACACGAGGTGTGTTTTCAAATCCCTTTTGGAAAATCAATTGCCATCTTGTTTTGCCCTCATGCTGAAAATAAGCCACACGGCAGTCGCCATTTCGTGAAATGCTAATTGAAAGTACTCTGTTTGTTTTTACACACTCAGTCACACTCACATGAGGCTAGGCACTCCATATTGAGAAGGACAAATCATGTCTTTTGTCAGAGTTGGAACTATAAAATAGACAGGTTATCTTACCGTGGGAAGTTTGGTATTTGTAGGAGTCTGGTTTTGGAAGTATTCTTGTTTGCAAGTGCATATTAGAGCCTCCAGAAAAACGCGATTCTGCGATCGCAGAAATTACCGCATAATCAGCAAAATGGCGCATATTTTTAAAAAGCCGCATATTTATCAAAAGGCCGCATAATCCCCGCATTTTTCCACACAAAATTGAGAAAAAAAAAAGTTAACTCGTCTTGACCTGAAGTGATGATGATGCGCGACGTCATCAGCTCGCGCATCACAGAAGGTAAACAACACCGTAGAGTGAACGTGTGGCACTCACACGAGAGTTTCTCTTCACCAAGATGAAAACATCTAATCCATCTCATTTACCGACGAACATTTCTGCTAAAGACCGGGCAAAGCAGTACCCGGACTGCGGACAAGAAAGCCAAACAGCTCACGTTCACCGAGGCATCGACCTCCAAAACCCTTTCGAGGGTTACAAGAAACGAAGTGAGTAGCCTACAAGATTGAAGCTGGTCAGATAACGAACGGGTAAATGAAAACAGAATGAGGCGGAGAAGTGTGTGTGTGTGTGAGAGAGAGAGTGTGATTAAAATAGCCCAATTGCTTTTACAATAAATAAACATTGAATGTGTTTAATTGAATAGTAAAGGGGTTTAACGTTAGTGGCAGGTTGTGTGTGAGAGAGAATAAATAAATAAGACAGCCCAATATTTATTTTTTCAGTATATTTCGCAACTTTCCATCCATCCATCCATCCATCTTCTCCCGCTTATCCGTGGTCGGGTCGCGGGGGTAGCAGTTCCAGCAGAGAGCCCCAAACTTTCTTTTCCCTGGCGACATCAACCAGCTCTGACTGGGGGATCCCAAGGCGCTCCCAGGCCAGCGAAGAGATATAATCCCTCCACCTGGTCCTAGGTCTACCCCTTGGTCTCTTCCCAGCTGGACGTGCCTGGAACACCTCCCTAGGGAGGCGCCCAGGTGGCATCCTAACTAGGTGCCCGAACCACCTCAACTGGCTTCTTTCGACGCGAAGGAGGAGCGGCTCAACTCCGAGTCCCTCCCTGATGACCGAACTTCTCACCTTATCTCTAAGGGAGACACCAGCCACCCGGCGGAGGAAACCCATCTCGGCCGCTTGTATCCGCGATCTCGTTCTTTCGGTCATGACCCATCCTTCATGACCATAGGTGAGGGTAGGAACGAAAATGGCCCGGTAGACAGAGAGCTTTGCCTTCCGGCTCAGCTCCCTTTTCGTCACAACGGTGCGGTAAAGCGACTGCAATACCGCTCCCGCTGCTCCGATTCTCCGGCCCATCTCATGCTCCATTGATCCCTCACTCGAGAACAAGACCCCGAGATACTTGAACTCCTTCACTTGGGGTAAGGACTCATTCCCTACTTGGAGTGGACAGTCCATCGGTTTCCTGCTGAGAACCATGGCCTCAGATTTGGAGGTGCTGATCCTCATCCCAGCCGCTTCACACTCGGTTGCGAACCGATCCAGTGAGTGCTGAAGGTCGCAGACCGATGAAGCCATTAGAACCACATCATCTGCAAAAAGCAGTGGTGCAATCCTTAGTCCACCGAACTGCAGACCCCCCCCCCCCACGACTACGCCTCGAAATCCGATCCATGTATATTACAAACAGGATTGGTGACAAAGCGCAGCCCTGGCGGAGGCCAACCCTCACCGGAAATGGGTCCGACTTACTGCCGAGGACCCGGACACAGCTCTCGCTTTGGGAGTACAGAGATTGAATGGCCCTGAGTAGAGACCCCCTCACCCCATACTCCCGCAGCACCTCCCACAGTAACTCCCTGGGAACCCGGTCATACGCCTTCTCCAAGTCTACAAAACACATGTAGACCGGATAAGCGTACTCCCAGGCCCCCTCCAGGATCCTTGCGAGAGTAAAAAGCTGATCCGTCGTTCCACGACCAGGACGGTCGCAACTTTCCGCATATTCCAATTAAAAGACAGAAGACATGGAACCAAATAGAGAAACTGTTGGAACAGTGGCAAACAAGAGGGCTGATTCCAGCAGATGATCAACCTGGACCAACAAAAGCCCATAGAAGAGCAGTACTCGACTATGAGCACGAACAATGCCTACAACAGCTAACTATATGGAGGGAAGCTGAAGAAAGATTTATAAGAGTTACAAGTCTGATACTCCATCTGGAATATGCAAGCCTATTGGCACACAGCATAAATGTGGTCCGAGTAGCAGACCTGCCAGTGAGGGAAGACATAGCAGAAAAAACAAAAAACATCGTAGCTTGTAGGAACAAGACAAGGAGAAGGGAGGGGAAACTTCCAGAGAAGGCAGGGCAGACACCTCCAACAATTCAAGCTCAGGAAGAACCAGAGAATGCAGGGCAGACACCTCAAACAGTTAAATCTCAGATAGTGCCAGAGAATCAGAAGCAGAACCAACAACCAGGAGGTTTCCAAGGAGGCACAGGCAGAAGACGTTTACGGTTTGAGGGATGTTACCATTGCAGCCAAATGGGCCATTGGAATAGAGATTGTCCACAACAACAAATGAAACACCCACCACATGCACCAAACAACGGCCCTCCATGTAGATACCCCGGTGGAGGTTTCCATGATGACGACGGAGGCAGGGAGTCCCAGAGATGTCAAAGACGAACAGGGGTGCCAAACATGACCCAAATGCCACTGACAGCCTGGTATCAACCACAACAATGAGGAAGCTCAGAGGACCAGACCACCAGGTGATGCATCTTCAGCACAAGGGTATTTTGAAATCCAGCTACATTGAGCCATATCTGTCACCACAGGAGGGAGAGGTTTAATGTAAAAACAAAATCGAGAGTAGCATTTGCATTTACACATAAAGCATCCACAGAATAGAACATTTAGCAGACTATTTTTGTAATTATGAGAAGGATAGAGATTACGAGTGATGTTGTTCCCCTACACAGAAAACTATTGTGTCCACACAGCTAGTGAGGTCAAGACGACGGGTTTCCACCAAAAAATATGAAGACGGAAACCTAGTACTCGCCCAAGACGGAGGATCCTTACCAAGTCCTCCTGTTTACACTGACTGCAGTTCAAGGGGCGGTGATACACCTGACGTGGAGCTGTTGAGACCTGAAAACAGAAACTCGATTCTGCTGTGGTGAAGTCTGGCTACAAAGGGAGGTGTCCGATAGGGTCGCTTGTCTCAAACCAGTGAAGAAGTCAACAAGAACCCAGCAGAACTAGAGAGTGACTGTTGGCGGGAGAACAGTGACGGAGCGACAGAGACTGGCACAACATCTTCCAGCCAGTACATAGATAGACCCCGTCAGAAGACCGGGGCTGTGTTTAAAGGGGAACTTCATTTATTGTTAGTGGAAGTGTAGTTTTTTAGTCAAACAATTATGTGATCTTTGGAGTCAGATTACATTTTTTCTCATAGACACAATTTTATAATCGGTCTGAAGTATCTGTTTTAAGGCAATGAGCTGCAAACTAAATAACATAACACTGATTGAGAGCTTGGATGAAGAAGTTGTAGGGTTTTTACAACAGTTTCAAGAATCAGTTTTTATTTATTTATTCTTGAGTAACTTTACTGATTTATAATGTAGTGCGTAAGGCAATATCTCATTTTGAGTGAGTGTCACCAGCCCTCCATGCATGTCACCCTCTGTGAGAATAGTTCGTATTTTCCCTCTAGTTTGGAGAAATATTATTTTATCATTCAGCAGTATCAACCAATCCTCTAATCCTAGAATTATTGAGACGCATTAGCGACACAAGGGGTATTGTTTTTCGCAGCAACAATGATGCATAATACCAGGACAAAAGCCATTCCTGAAACAAGTAAACCATTTTTTGTGCTAATGGCAGATTTTAGTGAATATGTTTTTATACCATCAGAAAGCCATACATCATACGATATATTTTTTGTACACCTTATGGCTACACGGAGAAGTTATATTTATTTAATGCAACGTTATGGGTTTTACATGTCCTGTTCAGAATAGGGTAATCATTGCAATATTGATTGAGCATGTTATGCGCAAAGGAGGGAGTGTCATGATTATACAGATATGTTGATTTCAGTGACGTTGTAGTTAATAAATAATAACATGTAGTTAATAATAGGTCTCATAACGACAAAAGGTATGCCGAAGCTTGGGCCTCCTCCAAGGAGGGAGTGGTCCAGTTTTAGATATTAGATGAATAGAAGTGATGAATATGTCAGAACTCTGAGTAATATTATCCAAGTTTTGTCTACACAGGCTGGAAAACTATAGAGATACCAGACGAGACTCCAGAAGAGACTCCTGTTCGGCCAGGTGATTGGGTGAGGGTGAAAGTTCACAAAAGACAGTGAGCTGATCCCGGTGGACGGAACAGTGAGAAGTTGTAATGAACTTCACACACGCTCCGGTTTAAAGGCAGTGGCGCCAGCAGGGGGGGGCCAGGGGGGGCCATGGCCACCCTGATATATTTGTTGGCCCCCCCACCACACACACCGCCTCGCCAGTCACGTGTGCATAGTAGTTTATCTGATATTTAACAACAAATACACAGCCAGCGAGTCGCTTGATTTGAGCTTCCAATGCTCATACTGCAGCCCCTCCCTCTCCCTCTGCTACCATGGTAACACTCTGATACTCGGCGCACCACTCTGATACTCGCGCGCACCACTCTGACACTCGCGCTCACCACTCTGACACTGAGATTCGCACAGACAGCAGCAGGTTGCAGCAAAACGTTTCTTTATACTGACTGGACTGGAGTTGACAAAAATCCACCTGACTTCTAGAAGGTAAGTCGTATATGTTCGTTGCCTGTTAAGCCCCACAACACTTTAGGCTTTAGTGTGTTAGCTTTAGGTAGCAAAAAAAGGAGATATGCTTACCTTTAGCTGTTATGCTGATCAAAAATGGTGTTCAATGGCATTAAAACGAGAAAAACGCTGGAAGACCTGGAAAACAGGCTCGGGGCTCAGTGGGTGTCGAACTGTGTCCATGCATGTTTGACTGTCTGCAGGTGAAAACGTATCACTACCAATCCCAAGTGAACCTGCTGCTACACAATCTGCAGGGGAAACATTGATCCCGAGTACCACAACGCAGTCTGCAGCACGTGACACCACAAAGGCAGCAGCTGTTGACCCTGCCGACTGGCCATCCATGTCTGATAAGGTAAGAACAGAGTTTGTGAGCAGAGGACCCTATCAGGCAAAACCACACTTCATTTTTCCAAAAAGACAGGATGGGAGAAGCTGCCACCACCAATACTTTTATAGAAAACTGGTAAATTGGGAAAGAATCAAGAGAAGCTGGCTATTGTACTCACAGAAAAACGACAGCCTTTACTGTTTTTGCTGCAAGCTGTTCTCTCAGAAGGAATACAAATTAATCAGTGCAGGACTAAGTGACTGGAAACATTGCCACCAATTACTGACAACACACGAGAACACTCCAGAACATACTAAACACATGGAATCATGGAAAGAGTTAGAGTTTCGACTACAAAATGGGCAAACTATTGATAGGACTGAGATGGCGCTTACAGACATAGAAAGGAAGAGATGGCGTGAGGTGGTAACAAGGTTGGTCGCCATCATTCAATCATTAGCAGATAGAAACATGGGCCTCAGGGGAACATGTGACACCCTCAACAAACCCAACAATGGCAACTTCCTTAAAGAAGTGGAGCTGATGGCAATGTTTGACCCTGTAATGAAAGAACACGTTGCTAAAGTCAAAAGGGGTGCAAGCCATACCACATATCTCGGAAAAAATGGGGTTCCTTGTTGCTGAGGAATCAACTGGCGAGAGTTTGTCATCCCTCATCTTGGACAGGCTCCAAGAACTGAACATCCCCTTTGAGGACTGTAGGGGACAGTCTTATGACAATGGTGCCAATATGCGAAGGAAAAACTAAGGAGTTCAGGCCAGGTTACTTGAACTAAACCTGAGGGCACTATTCGTGCCATGTGGCGCACACACTCTCAATCTGGTGTTAGCTGATGCAGCGAAAAGCTCCCTAGATGCCACTGGATACTTTGGCTTCCTCCAAAAGCTTTTTACATTGTTTTCAACATCCACAAAGCGCTGGGACATTTTGAAGAGCCATGTCACCACTACCTTGAAATCATGGTCTGAAACCAGATGGGAGAGCCGGGTCAATAGTGTGGAAGCTGTGCGATATGAGGCTCAACATGTTCGAGATGCACTTTTGGAGGTGAGGGACAAGGCCACTGACATGATGATAAAAATAGAGGCACAGGCTTTGGCTGAGGAAGTGGGGTCAATCAATCAATCAATCAATCAATCAATCAATCAATCAATCAATCAATCAATCAATCAATCAATGTTTATTTATATAGCCCAATATCACAAATGTTACATTTGTCTCAGTGGTCTTCACAGTTTGTACAGAATATCAGTATGACAATACGACACCCTCTGTTCTTAGACCCTCACATCGTACAAGGAAAAACTTCCGGAGAAAACCCACAGTTTAAAGGGGAACATGGGAGAAACCTCAGGGAGAGCAACAGAGGAGGGATCACTCTCCCAGGACGGACAGACGTGCAATAGATGCCGTGTGTAAATTGAAAAGATAATACATTTGCAACATAGGTAGTCCAAATGTTTGGAAATGCATGTGTGTGTATAATAGGAAGATGAATCCACGAGGATATCCATCCAGGACCTATGATCCAGGACCACAGCCACGACTCGCGATCCAGGGCTCGCGATCCAGGACACAGGACCGCAGGATCATCCATGACTCCGGATCCCGGCGTATATAGACACCAAAAAGAAAGACATTTGGGGAAGCTGGGTTAATCGGAACATGAGAGTACACAAGTATAGACAGAGAGAAGGAAGAAGTAAGATGTCCCCTGACAAACTAAGCCTATATCAGCAAAACTAGGGGCTGCATCTAATCAGCCCTAACTATAAGCTTTATCAAAAAGGAAGGTCTTAAGCGCACTCTTAAAAACGGATAGGGTGTCTGCCGCCCGAACACAAACTGGAAGCTGATTCCACAAATGTGGAGCTTGATAAGAAAAGGCTCTGGCTCCCATTGTACTTTTAGAGACTCTAGGAACAACCAACAACCCTGCATTCTTGGAACGCAATGCCCTAGTAGGACAGTAGGGTATAATGAGTTATTTAAGGTAAGATGGCGCCTGCCCATTAAGGGCTTTGTAGGCGAGAAGAATAATTTTAAATTCTATCCTGTGTTCTATAGGGAGCCAGTGTAAGGCAGCCAGAACAGGAGTAATGTAGTCCCTTTTCCTAACTCTGGTTAGTACACGAGCTGCAGCATTTTGAATCAGCTGAAGCGACTTGACTGACTTCTTGGTACTCCCTGATAATAAAGAGTTACAATAATCCAGCCTAGAAGTAACAAATGCATGGACTAGTTTCTCTGCATCGTTTTGAGGCAAGATATGCCTGATTTTTGCAATGTTACGTAGATGGAAGTAGGCGGTCCTTTAAATTGATTTTATGTGGGCGTTAAAGGATAAATCCTGATCAAATATAACACCAAGATTCCTTACAGTCTCACTGGAGGCCAAATTAATGCCATCCATAGTTAGTATATCTTTAGATAATTTGTTTCGTAGATTCTTCGGGCCAAGTACAATAACTTCAGTTTTGGTCGTGTTTAACATCAAAAAGTTTAAGGTCATCCACGTTTTTAAGTCCTTAAGGCTTGAATTTTATTTAGATGATTAATTTCATCAGGCTTGATTGATAAATATAGTTGAGTATCATCCGCATAACAATGAAAGTTTTCAGAATGATTCCTTATAATGTTGCCTAACGGAAGCATACAAATGTGAACAAAATAGGTCCGAGCACTGAGCCCTGTGGCACTCCATGGCTAACTTTGGTTTGCGTGGAAGATTCATCGTTAACACGTACAAACTGAGAGTGTTCAGATAGATAGGACCTAAACCAGCCTAAAGCAGTTCCCTGTATGCCAACTAAGTGCTCTAGTCTTTGCAATAGGATATCGTGGTCGATAGTATCAAATGCAGCACTGAGATCGAGCAAAACAAGAATAGAGACAAGTCCCTTGTCTGAGGCTATTAGAATGTCATTTTGTGACTTTAACCAGAGCTGTCTCTGTGCTATGATGTCTTCTAAAGCCAGACTGAAAATGCCCTAAAAAAGATGGAAGTTACATTTTTCAACAGGGTGGTTGATGTTTGCATCACTTCCCTCAATGAGCATTTTGAACACCTGGAAGAAGTTCAGGCAAAGTTTGGGGTGCTTGTCAACTTCCCCGAACTGCCCAGAAACGAGCTGACAAAGCAGTGTCAAACACTGAGCAACACCCTGAGCTCTGGCGGACAGTCAGACATAGATGGAAAAGAGTTGGCACTGGAGCTGATGAACTTTCCAACTCTCCCCTCACCCACAATGACCACCCTGGAACTGTTGGTGTTCTTGGAAAGGAAAATCTCGCCTAGGGCTGCAAATTGTCTAGAGCCGGCCCTGGTCACACGGGATGTGTGAGGCTGTGTCACAGGTGTATGTCTCCTCTGGGGTGGATCCCCCGGAGAACATCAAAGCACATGGCACCAGAGGAATTTCCTCCTCCACGGCGTTGCACGGAGGAATGACAGTGGAAGACATTTGCACTGCTGCATCTTGGTCTTCCCCCTGTTCTTTTATTTTGAGGGATGTCTCCCAGTCCTCTCTGACACACTCAGTACTGAGTGTCCTGTCAGAGTGAGTAATGTCGGGGACTCATCTGCGTGCCCTCTCTCCTGCCTGTCGGCACAGAGAGCTGCCCTTTTCCCCCTCTTTGATCGTTTTAACAAGTGGGACTTTGGTCTCTACTTTTTATAAATGTTAGGTAGCCTATTTAGCCTACCTTCTTTCCCGTATGGAGAATATTCATTTTAAATGCTATATTCCCTGGGAATGTGATGCTCCATTTAGGCATGGCAAAATGGACATGGGTTATTAATTGAGTAGGTGTGTTTTTGTGCTTCTGGTAACGGACGGACCAGTGGGGCGTAGACTACATCCTGCTTCACCTTTAACCCAATAGCGATAGCCTTAGAGGGCGAAGCCTTATACGAAATAGACCTGGGGTTACGTACTGTAACCCAGCTTCTATGAGTATAGGCGCAGCCCTCTAAGGTTCGGGCCCCACTGGCTCCGCGAATAGCTGAAGAAAAGCTGTTTGTGTGGGAGCAGATTGTAGGGACTACTTCCTATTTATACGGAAGTGAGTCCGTAGGTGGGGCCCACATCATAGGTGGGCGTGGATTAAGTCTGTCAGTGCTGCACACGTGCAGAGGGATTACCCAATAGCGATAGCCTTAGAGGGCTGCGCCTATACTCATAGAAGCTGGGTTACAGTACGTAACCCCAGTTTTTATGTCTGTCGTTAGTTTCCCTGGTGTGTCTAATGTCCTGATTGTTTTCACCTGTCAGCCCCGCCCCTGATTGTTCCCACCTGTGTCTTGTTACCCTGTGTTTAAATTCCCCTGTCTCCCAGTGTTCAGTGTCAGTTCGTTTTTGTCTCTTGTCATGTTCAGGTCTATGCTCCTTGTCTTTTGCCTTGGTAAGGTCTTGTCTCTTGCCACAGTCAGGTCTATGCTCTTTTTGTAAATGTCAACCTTTGACCAATCACAAACAGGGACAAGTGTACTGACAGCGCAGCGTCATACTTCATTAATGAAAAGTCAACTAATATTTGACAAATATGAACTTTAAAGTTCATATTTGTCTAATATTAATCATCCATGACTTAAACATAATAATCCAGGATACAAGCCACCTGCAAGGTGAATACAGAACAACTGGTTAAAAAATAAATAAACTACCGAGTGTTTGAAAGCGTAACAGTTTTATGATATCACTGCCCCATCTAAGACACGAGTGGATCTGACTTTAATTACATTTGAGTTGAGTGTTTCGTCAACCTAATGTGTTGCTTAAAATAATACTTCTGCATACAGTATGTGACACTGTGAGTGTTGCACGGCCAGATACGGCTCAGCTGACTCAGATAAGGAGATAATATATAACAATATATCTTTATTTATATATGTATAAGTATGACGACTTCCCCGGGTGATATCATATGGTATAGCATAGCGAATGAATCAAACTGAGCCAAAACGTAGCCTATATTATCTCCTTATCTGAGTCAGCTGAGCCGTATCTGGCCGTGCAACACTCAGTGTCACATACTGTATGCAGAAGTATTATTTTAAGCAACACATTAGCAGCTCTCTGTGCCGACAGGCAGGAGAGAGGGCACGCAGTTGAGTCCTCGACATTACTCACTCTGACAGGACACTCAGTACTGAGTGTGTCAGAGAGGACTGGGAGACATCCCTCAAAATAAAAGAACAGGGGGAAGACCAAGATGCAGCAGGGCAAATGTCTTCCACTGTCATTCCTCCGTGCAACGCCGTGGAGGAGGAAATTCCTCTGGTGCCGTGCGCTTTGATGTTCTCCGGGGGATCCACCCCAGAGGAGACATACGCCTGTGACACAGCCTCACACATCCCGTGTGACCAGGGCCGGCTCTAGACAATTTTCAGCCCTAGGCGAGATTTTCCTTTCCAAGAACACCAACAGCTCCAGGGTGGTCATTGTGGGTGAGGGGAGAGTTGGAAAGTTCATCAGCTCCAGTGCCAACTCTTTTCCATCTATGTCTGACTGTCCGCCAGAGCTCAGGGTGTTGCTCAGTGTTTGACACTGCTTTGTCAGCTCGTTTCTGGGCAGTTCGGGGAAGTTGACAAGCACCCCAAACTTTGCCTGAACTTCTTCCAGGTGTTCAAAACGCTCATTGAGGGAAGTGATGCAAACATCAACCACCCTGTTGAAAAATGTAACTTCCATCTTTTTTAGGGCATTGGCCATTGGCTCATCAGGTGCTTCATAAGAGAACTGCCTCTTGGTTGACCTCAGCCTATTCGCCTTGAGGATAGCATCAACATCCATGTTCTCACACATGTCTTTAGCACTGATCTGAGCAGAGGCAAATCCAGTGGCTCTGTAGTCTTCCAGGGTGGCCTTTGTCTTTCTCAGGAGGTCAACTGCGATGTCAAGTTGCATTGACACAGACTGCATGGCCTTACTGACCTGTTTGACTTTACTGAGGATTTCGTACCACACCACAGTGCAAATGGAGAAGCGGTAGGACCCATTATAGACCTATTTCTAATCTTCCGTTCCTCTCAAAAATCCTTGTGATTACTTAAAAATTAAAATGATTTATTTGAAGATTTTCAGTCTGGCTTTAGAACACATCATAGCACAGAGACAGCTCTGGTTACAGTCAGAAATGACATTCTAATAGCCTCAGACAAGGGACTTGTCTCTATTCTTGTTTTGCTCGATCGCAGTGCTGCATTTGATACTATCGACCATGATATCCTATTGCAAAGACTAGAGCACTTAGTTGGCATACAGGGAACTGCTTTAGGCTGGTTTAGGTCCTATCTATCTGAACACTCTCAGTTTGTACGTGTTAACGATGAATCTTCCACGCAAACCAAAGTTAGCCATGGAGTGCCACAGGGCTCAGTGCTCGGACCTATTTTGTTCACATTTGTATGCTTCCGTTAGGCAATATTATAAGGAATCATTCTGAAAACTTTCATTGTTATGCGGATGATACTCAACTATATTTATCAATCAAGCCTGATGAAATTAATCATCTAAATAAAATTCAAGCCTTAAGGACTTAAAAACGTGGATGACCTTAAACTTTTTGATGTTAAACACGACCAAAACTGAAGTTATTGTACTTGGCCCGAAGAATCTACGAAACAAATTATCTAAAGATATACTAACTATGGATGGCATTAATTTGGCCTCCAGTGAGACTGTAAGGAATCTTGGTGTTATATTTGATCAGGATTTATCCTTTAACGCCCACATAAAATCAATTTCAAGGACCGCCTACTTCCATCTACGTAACATTGCAAAAATCAGGCATATCTTGCCTCAAAACGATGCAGAGAAACTAGTCCATGCATTTGTTACTTCTAGGCTGGATTATTGTAACTCTTTATTATCAGGGAGTACCAAGAAGTCAGTCAAGTCGCTTCAGCTGATTCAAAATGCTGCAGCTCGTGTACTAACCAGAGTTAGGAAAAGGGGACTCCTGTTCTGGCTGCCTTACACTGGCTCCCTATAGAACACAGGATAGAATTTAAAATGATTCTTCTCGCCTACAAAGCCCTTAATGGGAAGGCGCCATCTTACCTTAAATAACTTATTATACCCTACTGCCCTACTAGGGCATTGCGTTCCAAGAATGCAGGGTTGTTGGTTGTTCCTAGAGTCTCTAAAAGTACAATGGGAGCCAGAGCCTTTTCTTATCAAGCTCCACATTTGTGGAATCAGCTTCCAGTTTGTGTTCGGGCGGCAGACACCCTATCCGTTTTTAAGAGTGCGCTTAAGACCTTCCTTTTTGATAAAGCTTATGTTAGGGCTGATTAGATGCAGCCCCTAGTTTTGCTGATATAGGCTTAGTTTTTCGGGGGACATCTTACTTCTTCCTTCTCTCTGTCTATACCTGTGTACTCTCATGTTCCGATTAACCCAGCTTCCCCAAATTTCTTTCTTTTTGGTGTCTATATACGCCGGGATCCTGAGTCATGGATGATCCTGCGGTCCTGTGTCCTGGATCGCGAGCCCTGGATCGCGAGTCGTGGCTGTGGTCCTGGATCATAGGTCCTGGATGGATATCCTCGTGGATTCATCTTCCTATTATACACACATGCATTTCCAAACATTTGGACTACCTATGTTGCAAAAGGTTGTCACCTCCAAAAGTGCATCTCGAACATGTTGAGCCTGATATCGCACAGCTTCCACACTGTTGACCCGGCTCTCCCATCTGGTTTCAGACCATGATTTCAAGGTAGTGGTGACATGGCTCTTCAAAATGTCCCAGCGCTTTGTGGATGTTGAAAACAATGTAAAAAGCTTTTGGAGGAAGCCAAAGTATCCAGTGGCATCTAGGGAGCTTTTCGCTGCATCAGCTAACACCAGATTGAGAGTGTGTGCGCCACATGGCACGAATAGTGCCCTCAGGTTTAGTTCAAGTAACCTGGCCTGAACTCCTTTGTTTTTCCCTCGCATATTGGCACCATTGTCATAAGACTGTCCCCTACAGTCCTCAAAGGGGATGTTCAGTTCTTGGAGCCTGTCCAAGATGAGGGATGACAAACTCTCGCCAGTTGATTCCTCAGCAACAAGGAACCCCATGAAGTGTTCCTTAACTTGTGGCATCTCCTCCATTGTAACAATCCTTAAGATGACTGATAACTGCTCTGTGTGGCTAATGTCAGGTGTGCAGTCCAGAATGATGGAATAATATTTAGCCTTCTTAATTTCTTCAATCATGTGGGCACTGATTCTCTCACCGATATATTCAATGAGTTCATTTTGAATATTTTTTCCGAGATATGTGGTATGGCTTGCACCCCTTTTGACTTTAGCAACGTGTTCTTTCATTACAGGGTCAAACATTGCCATCAGCTCCACTTCTTTAAGGAAGTTGCCATTGTTGGGTTTGTTGAGGGTGTCACATGTTCCCCTGAGGCCCATGTTTCTATCAGCTAATGATTGAATGATGGCGACCAACCTTGTTACCACCTCACGCCATCTCTTCCTTTCTGTCTGTAAGCGCCATCTCAGTCCTATCAATAGTTTGCCCATTTTGTAGTTGAAACTCTAACTCTTTCCATGATTCCATGTGTTTAGTATGTTCTGGAGTGTTCTCGTGTGTTGTCAGTAATTGGTGGCAATGTTTCCAGTCACTTAGTCCTGCACTGATTAATTTGTATTCCTTCTGGGAGAACAGCTAGCAGCAAAAACAGTAAAGGCTGTCGTTTTTCTGTGAGTACAATAGCCAGCTTCTCTTGATTCTTTCCCCATTTACCAGTTTTCTATAAAAGTATTGGTGGTGGCAGCTTCTCCCATCCTGTCTTTTTGGAAAAATGAAGTGTGGTTTTGCCTGGTAGGGTCCTCTGCTCACAAACTCTGTTCTTACCTTATCAGACATGGATGGCCAGTCGGCAGGGTCAACAGCTGCTGCCTTTGTGGCGTCAGGTGCTGCAGACTGTGTTGTGGTACTCGGGATCAATGTTTCCCCTGCAGATTGTGTAGCAGCAGGTTCACTTGGGATTGGTAGTGATACGTTTTCACCTGCAGACAGTCAAGCATGCATGGATACAGTCAGACACCCTGTGTGTGTGTGTGTGTGTGTGTGTGTGTGTGTGTGTGTGTGTGTGTGTGTGTGTGTGTGTGTGTGTGTGTGTGTGTGTGTGTGTGTGTGTGTGTGTGTGTGTGTGTGTGTGTGTGTGTGTGTGTGTGTGTGTGTGTGTGTGTGTGTGTGTGTGCGTGTGTATTACAATAACATGTACATTATTAGTAATATAGGTGCTATTGTAATGTGCAATAATAAACTAGAAAACGGTGGTACTGTGCTGGGAAGCTTCCAGGTGTGAACATGTGTATGAACTACCCACAACCCTAATAAACTCAACAGGCAATATCACAAAAAACTTGGCTGAACTCACCTGCTACAGGCAGTGATGCAGTAGACTCAGGTTGTGCAGTGGTGGGAGTGGGATTACCCAGATATTTTAACAATGCACCTGTAAATTACACAGATAATAATGTAGCAGGTATCTATCTGCAATAATACTGAGCAGTTCAGACTAGCTGACATTATGTCCTGTGCCCAAATATGCAAAATATATTTTTTAAGTGATAACCTAGCTAGTTAATGATTTAGACTTATTTTGTGTCCATTACCATTTGTAAGCTACAGATGGAACTAAATAGATAGCTTTAATAATAATAAATATATATAATGAATACAAGAAAAACCACACAGTGCAGTTGGTGTAAAAAGAGCTATCAAGCTAGATGGTAAAGCAGCTCATCTGCTAGCTTCTATCATACTATATATCAGCTGCTATCATTAGCTAACGTTAGCTAGCTAGCTTTATACCGTTGCTTGAAAAATGCCAATAAACACAAACAGTCATCAGACATACCTCTGTTTTCCTGGAGTTTTTCCTCCTCTCAATTTCTTCGTCTTTTCCAATGCGCCCCAGACGGCTTTTTGTTGGGGTTGCCCCGCTTCATGTTGTGACAGTGAAGTTCTAATTCTCGTTCAAGACGCGAGCGCGCGCGACACGCGAAACACAAACGTTTTATTTTTCATATTCTCAAAAAACAAATGAATCCTGATCTGAGTGGCACCTAAAAAAAAGGAATCTGGGGGGCGCCTACAAAAATAAAAAAATATACATAGGCCTATTAAAAAAAAAAAAAAAAAAAATCTGGACTGCTCCCTCTACAGTTCAGCGCCCTAGGCGAAAATGTATAACGCGTGTGACAGGCGCTGTGCCGACAGAGGCTGCCTTATTGAGCGCTCTCTGTAATGCACAAACAGACGAGCTGCATAAAGCAGCCGTGCCTGCAATATAGCATGACAGAGCACGGGACGGAGGAGATGAGATGTGGCTTCCTCCTCTGATGTGTGAGAAGGAGGAAAGAAGCCATCCAAAGGTATCACTCTCGATCTAAAAGAGCTTTGGCATAAAAGCCGGGTTAGGGCACAAAACAGCTGAGCTGCCATCTCCTTGGATCCGGAGACATGACGGAGCCACCGAGAGAGCAGACACATCACTCACCCTTTTAGCTGATGTCAGAGCCAAGAGCAGAGCTACTTTGGCTGACAAGAACTTCAGGAGAACCTGATCTAAAGTTTAAAATGGAGCTTTACTCAGTGTGCGTAACACTAAAGCCGAAACCCATTGAGGCGCCAAATCGCGCGACACATGTCTGAGTCTCTGTGCTCCCCGTAGAAAACGTTTTGTCAGCGGGTGACTAAACACCGTGCTGACCCCAAACCTACGTGGCAAGATGAAATGGCAGCTGCATATGTTTTTACCGTGCTATAAACCAATTCCTGTCCAGCAACAGCTGGAGGAACGACAGCACGAGGCAGGGGGCCCAACGGGGTCCAGGCTTTTCCCTGCACACCAAACGGAACGCTGTCCATTTGGCTGTGTAGGATGTGTGTTCAGCAGCTGCGCTGATCGAACACCTCCCTGGCGATTTATGTAGGCCGCCGCTGCAGGGATCACCACGTGACCAGCTGATATCATGTCTAACTGCGGCATCACGGAGAGGGGTGTCATGAAGAGAATAAATTAACATATTATAGCAGGAAGTAATACAGTGTAATTTTTGGTATATTCATTTTAATGTCCCCTGATATATAAGAACTGTGTTTTTATATATTCATGTGTGTACTTAATTACTTTGTATGTAAAAGTAGCAGTTTATATGAACAAGAAGCTGGAGAGATGAGAAGTGAAAACGTCCCTGTCATGAGAAGTGCAGAAAGGAAATACCCTTATATGGGTACAGCGGGGCAAACAGCTGGAAGACAGCAGACAGTAGAATGTGTGTGTGTCTTGCAGTAGCCATATAATAACTGCTCAATTATACTGGTGCTTGTGTTTTTATTGATTTCTTTCTGTTTCATTCTTTCATGTTGTGAGTACTAAATTACCACAACATTGTGCAGTAGTTGTCTTAAATGTGTTTAGATTACTCTGTGTAAAATAAGGAGCAGGTTTGCATGACAGGAGAGATGTGGGGAGAGGATACATTCTTCTCTAAACACAGAATACCAAGTAGCTAGAACGATACATGTCTAAAATATATGTGTGTGTTTAATTACTTTGTATCAATAATAATAGAGTTGGAAATATGAGGAGTATAACCATTTTATTTGTAGTAAGATGTGAGCAGGGGAATGTCCTTATTTGAAGATAAGCTCAGAGCTCTAAAATGAGTGTGTGTTCTCTGTATATCTTATGTAGAGTTCGTGTTGGACACCCAATGTGTCTGTTTTACCTTAAATGGTAAAACAAGGAAAATGAGTGTGCGTGACACAACCTAAGGAAAAATGAGGGTGCGTGACACAGCCTAAGGAAAAATGAGTGTGCGTTCTCTATAGAGGCTGATATTCTACGATGTTACTGCTTGAGAACAGAGGTAATGTTTTCCTCGTTATTATTGATATTAAAGTAGTACATATATTGTTTGTATTAGTCAACTATAACAAAAGTATGTGAAACTGTGTGTACATTGAACTAAGGGGAGAGGGGGCCACAGAGAGGGAAGTCTCTGCAAAATGTGTGGGTGTGTGAAAGTACACCCAATGCATCTGTTTTACCTTAAATGGTAAAAGACTCTTGTTTCTGTGGGTCCTCTGCTGGCTCGTCGCTTTTATATCAACCAATGACTGGACTCTATGGGAGGAGAATCTGGCACACCTCCTCCCCGTTGTTTTTGCATATAAGCCTGTTGTGTCTTTAAATCGCTCTCTCTTCTCCTGCTGTCAAGACCGGAATCTGAACAGCACGCGAACCAGGGCAGGAGTACTCCTTATTGTATTGTATTGCATTGTATTTTTACCT
Source organism: Pseudochaenichthys georgianus (assembly GCF_902827115.2). NCBI lineage: Eukaryota > Metazoa > Chordata > Actinopteri > Perciformes > Channichthyidae > Pseudochaenichthys > Pseudochaenichthys georgianus. The sequence continues at coordinate 830,566 of NC_047526.1, read as the reverse complement.
TTTATAATTAAAACAGATTATTGTTTAACTGGTATCCTGGTGTCTTCTGATTTCCTTCCTGTGATGATTTAAGCTCACCAAACGACACGCGGAGCCGAGGGGGGTTTAAAACCACTCCAACAGTGACCGCCCCGCGGGGTGTGACGTGCCGGAGGAGAGCTGTCATTTTCTCCCCTCTCCGCTGTGAGAGTCACGCTCTCATGCGGGCTGAGTTAAATTCCACTCCCAGTTAAAAAGATAACCTGGGAGGGATGAGGACAGCTCTTCTTCTAGTTGATCATGAAACCCAGGTTTGACAGATGAGATACGAACTGTATCATCTGTAAGCCGCTTCCTCTCTTCCTGGAGCGAGCCAGCCACAGCCGGTCGTCCAGGTAAAATAACACTCATCCCCATTCTGAGTAGCTGCTCCAACCGTCTCCACCCACTTTGAAAAAGTGCGTGGAGCCAGGAATGAGAAACGCAGGAAATTGCTGTGTTTCTGGATGATGGTTACGTGGAGGAATGCATCCTTCAGGACTATGGATGTGAACCAGTCTCCCTGGTGAACACTCCAGCACCTGTTTGATCGTCAGCATGGAAAAAGGCCATTCCCTTGTTGGACACTGACAGATCGAGGATGGGTCTCATTCCCCCCGCCCCGTGTCCGTCGGGACCAGAAAATACCGGGAGTAAAAAACCCTGATTTTCTTCCCCATGAGGAACCCTGGAAAAAAGCTTTCTTTTAACAAGAGTTCCTGCCGCTCTGCACGGAGCGCGAGACACTGTTCCTGGGATGACAGGGTTCCCTGTATCCAGTAGAACTGTGGGGGGAGAGGCGAACTGTAGAGACTACCCTCTGCCCATCCGCCTGCTCATCCATCTGTCCATCAGACACACGCACCGCCACCCTGAGTACCATACAGTACTCTGATAGTCCCGGGTGTACATTCTCTGGATGTGCTGTGGTTGGTGGCAAACCACGCCAAAGCCCTCCACACGCTGCATTTCACACAGGCTCTCAATATGTTGCCGTTTAGGAGAAGACTCGTAAACCGCGCGTTCACGCTCAACATCACTAAGGGATGAGCGGAGGTGTGTGCAGTGCTGTCCACCCAATGCGTAATAATGGCCCTCCGTGGGCTTATTATGACCGTGGGTAGGAGGTACGTCTGAGACAGAAGAAAAATCCGTGCTGCCTCAACCCAAAAAGTTTAAGGTAGACGGATTGAATAGTAAGCCCTGGTTAGGGGGCTGCCAGTAGATTAGTGTTGAAAATTGGCTGAAAAATAACAGCAATTGCTTACAGTGTTAAACTGGACACCGAGGTGTGTTCACGCTCAACACCCCTAAGGGATGGGCGGCGCTGTGTGCAGTGCTGTCCTCACTGTAATAATGGCACTTGTGGGCTCATTACGACCATGTGTAGGAGGTAGGTTTGGGACAGAGGAGAAAAACCGAGCTGCCTAGAAACCAATAGGTTTTAAAGACAGCCGATTTATGAAGCGAGCCATGCTGCCTATAACCGACAGGTTAGGGGCAGCCGACTTACTCGGTGGGCCTTGCTGCTTATAATTATTCATCTGTCCATCTAACACACGCGTCCCCACTCTGAGTAATATTCTGAGAGCACGCGACATGCTCTGGATGTGCTGTGGTTGTCATGGTGACGAGCCACGTCAGAGCCCTCACTGCCGTTGCCCGTGAAGCAACCCAAGAGGGGCCCGGACCGAAAAGCTGCGAGGGGGCCTCCACATGCTGCATCTCACACCGGCTCTCATCCTGTCTCTGTTTAGGAGAAGGCTCGTAAACTGGACATTGAGGCGCGTTCACGCTCAAACCTGCTGAGGAATGAGCGGAGGTGTGTGCAGTGCTATTCACACAGTGCGTAATAACAGCCCTGGGCTCATTACGACCGTGTGTAGTAGGCACATCTGGAACAGAGGGAAAAAACCGTGCTGCCTGCTAACCGACCAGTGGCGGCCGGCCCATAGGAGCGCTAGGGGCGCCGCCCCACCTCTTCCCACAAACTAAACAAATATTAAAAAATATATTAAATTAAAAAAAATATTTAAAAAAAATATATATTTTATATTTTTATTTTTAATGAACAAGGTAAATATCAAACAATTGGTATCAATTTTTTATCGTTTAAAATTGTGTTACGATGTCTAAAGTTACTGATAAGTCACATGTTTCCTGCCTGGCCTTGCCCGTGGCATTAGTTTATCATTACCGGGCGCCGTGCAAGGAGCCCGCGAGCCAAACAGCAGCAACCAGCACCTTGCAAAAGTCTCAATAGTAAACTGTGCCACCGAAACATAATTTCAGCCAATCAGCGCCGTCAAATATTTTGGTCATGAGGGCGCTCACGTAGGCGCCCACGTTGCTTACGTGCGTTGACGTGAGTTGATTTTTAGACTTGTGAGTGACCAAGGTGACGCAGTAGTTGGATGAGAATGGCTTCGTGTGCAGGTGGAGTCGCCGGACCTCGGTCCGCACCCAATTCCGTGCAAGAGCTACTCTCCAATCCTTTCGAAAGGAGAAGTTTGGAAGATAAACTGTTGCTTAAAGACCTTGGACCGGACCAACCCGATTTGTATATATCTCAGCAAGCTCGTGAAAAAGGTATCCACGAGGCTTCTCACGTAGCTGGTACACCAGAAAGGCATGGCTAGCTGGATGCAAACAGGTAAATGCTGTCTTTTGTTTCCCATGCTTGCTCTTCAAACAGCCGGGGACAGATACGATCTGTTCAGAAACTAGACAAAAGTTAAACAAGTACAAACCACAGACTGTCTGTGTCATGGAGAATACAGTCGCTGGTTTATTTATGTCTGTATAGGCCGTTGTTGTGAGTGTGGACGGTCGCAGCATATATAACGTTAGCTTAGCCGATATTCATTTAGAAAACACGCATTTTAAAAGGATTTTTCGCCTGCCGTCTGTCTGCAGACTTGTCAAAGCATTAATTCATGGTTTTTACTAACTGGTATTAGTATGTTGTTAATTCGGCATCATTTTGAAACGTGTATTACAATTAAATCACGGTAAAATATGTTCATCTTGTTGTAGTTGTAGCCCCCTTGCCAGCGATTCTCTTAGCATGCTCTGCCCGACTCAGCCTGGTTGTTCCTGGCCCTAGAAACACGATTTTATGGGGCCAGAAAAACTGTGAATTAGGACCCGCTAGCCGGTACTAGGGGTTTCACCAACTAATCGACTAGTCGACTACCTTTACCACTAGTCGGTGCTGTAGGCCCTAGTCAACTAGTCGTGAAAAAATTGTAGGTAAACGAGGTGCTGCAAAATGCTCCAAAACTTGTCCGACATTCTTATGTATGGCAGTACTTCAACAAAGATGTAACCAACTCCACAGTGAAGTGTCAGTTGTATACAGCTGTACTGAAGTACCACACAAATACATCTGCTATGCGCAACCATCTGAAGATGAGACACCCGCTGCCGACAGCTAGCACTAGCAGTAATGCTAGCACCAGTGAGCAACGGACCGGCATCAGCACAGGACAGAGGCAGATGAGCAGCAAAATAAAACGGGTCTACAGTGATGCGGATGATGAGCTACGGGATTACTGCCAGCGGACACTGCATATCCCCACAGTGAATAACCCACTGGAGTGGTGGGCAGAAAACGCGCACCGCGTCTCCCGTTTAGCCAAGCTTTTCGAGGAGCTACCGAGCACCCCGAGTGAGAGGGTTTTTTCCCTGGCAGGCAACACTGTCACCCGAAAGCGGTCAAGCCTCCTTCCCTCACATGTCGATGCGTTTGTGTTCCTCAACGCAAACCAAAAATCTGGAAAGGTGGACGTTATCGTGGAGGACAGCGAGTAAAGTGTTGCGCACTGGATTTACGTGGTATTTCAGTAAACAGTTTGAGGAGTTTTTTCCTGTCGATTTTGGTAAGTCCAGTTACTGTTTGTTAATTACTAAGTCCAGTTACTGTTTTTTATTTACTCAGCCATGTAACACAAATTAAAATGCAGTGTTTAATGTAACTGTATGAGTTCCAATATAAAATACAGTTGTACACCTCTCTTTGTGTGTCTTTATTATGACGTAACGACTAGTCGACTAGTCGACTGCTATTTTGAAAAACGTGTCGACTAGTAAATATTGGTAGTTGTGAAACCGGTACTAGGCCAAGTGGAAACGCAACCAAAAACGGGCCCCGCACGGCTCGGCACTGTCTGTGTCATGGCGAATACAGTCGCTGGTTTATTTATGTCTGTAGGCCGTTGTTATGAGTGTGGAGTGAGCATATACAACGTTAGCTTAGCCTGGTCGACCCAATCCCCATTCAGAAAACACGCATTTTAAAAGGTTTTCCGCCTGCCGTCTGTCTGCAGACTTGTCAGAGCATTAATTCATGGTTTTTACTAACCGGTATCAGTATGTTGTTACATCGGCATCATTTAGAAACGTGTATTACAATTTAATCACGGTAAAATATGTTCATTTTGTTGTAGTTGTAGCTCCCGAGCCAGCGCGTCTTGTTTGAATGATGCGAGTAAACACAGCTGGCAGCCGCGGTAAAACTCGAGCGACTAGAGCGATGCGATTGGATCGTTTAGAGCGAAGCGAATATTCGCATCGCGTCCGGTCTGAACGCAGCATTAAAGCGAGCTCCGCGCTGCACTGGAAACGCGCCATTACATCACCAGAAGTCCTAATTTAAGGGGTAATTTACTCACTATATCAACAGCCCCACCAAAAATATTTTTCACCAGACGCCACTGTAACCGACAGGTTAGGAGCATCAGGTTTAAACGTCAAGCCCTGCTGTCTAATAACCGCCTGGTTAAATACAGCTGGCTTGCGCCACGAGGCCTGCTGCCTGCTGACTGACAGGTGAGGGAAAATTGAAGTAACTTCAAAGTTTGAAGTGAAAGTTTGATACAGCGTATTTTTGGTATATTCATCTTAATGTCCCCTGATATATAAGAAGTGTGTTTTTATATTTTAATGTGTGTATGCATTGCAGGAGCCATAAGGCTGTATAATAACTGCTCAATTATACTGGTGTTTGTGTTTTATATTGATTTCTCTGTTTTATTCTTTCATAAATGTGAGGACTAAAATTGCTCCAAACAGTGTGGGGTGGTTGGCGTAAACATGTTTTATTACTCTGCATAAAGTGCAGTTGTGCAGGACAGGAGACTAGATGGGGGAGGGGAGCAGGGAGGGAAGTCTGAAGAATGTGTGTGTGTGAAAGCAACAGAATGAGACAGCGAACACCAGATGTGGTTGTTTTTGCTTCAAACTAAGGGACTGTTTGCGGATCATCTCGGCTGATTCGCTACGACACGCCAGCTGGTTCATTCTCTTTCCTCCTGCCGTCAAGACTGATGATAAGTTCTCCCGGCATTTGGACCAGAGCAGGGGGTGGGCCTACCCCTTTGAGAAGTGTATTTGTATTCTTACCTTTTATCATTAAAACTGATTATTGTTTAACCCTGTATCTGGTGCTTTGAATTCCTTCCTTTATGATTTTACAAGATGCTCACCAAACGAACACGCGGAGCCGAGGTGGGTTTTAAAACCACTCTGCTACAACAAGTGGTGACAACGACGTGGGTGAAAGGTGAAGCACCAGCAGCCAGCGGACGGAGGGAGATGCCTGGAATAATCGATGACAACTAAGGATCCTACAACTGAAAGGTAAAACGGACGCCTGTTTCTATCGAAGGTCTGTAATTGGCTAAGCTAACATTTTAGAGTTATCAAAGATATTTCCAAGTGTCATTTACGGTAAAGAATGCAATGCATACTTTACTATAGGTAGGTAAGTTATAAAATAAATAAAGCAACGAGGTGTTAAGAGTACGGTGAAAGGCCCCGTAGGTTTTTCAGAATCATACGGCTAAACTCGTTAGCTACAAGTGAAGCGATGAGGTGTGTAACACCAGGTGAAAAACCCAGTGGATTTTTTCAGAAATCAATATTACGACATACTCATCGGGGAAGTTCAGTGATTTTCTAAAGACTCCATCCAGAACAAACTGCAGTTGTATTATATGTAAAAAATCCAAGAGGAGAAACGCCAACTTCAAAAGCCATTGAAATGAACGGATTTCTCACTGTCTTGTTCTGTTGGGTTTAACGCCCATTCTGTTGAAAGAAATATCGCATCTTAAAAGCTGAACAGACAGCGTGGAGGATATATTTATGTGCTTGTGGATAGATACAATATATTATTGAACATAGAATAGTCTTAGTCAGATAAAGAAATACGAAGTCATTCTTGTTTCAAGAAAGCCCCCCTTCTCCTGAAATGCCTGACAGCTCCAGCGGGGTGTCTGTGAGAGTATTCCCCCCCCCCCTTTTTTCTCTCTCCTGTTTGCTCTCTTCTTTAATGTCTGAAGAAAAAGGAGTGAATTTAAAACAAGGAGTGAATAATCAACGAGTGATCTGAAGTTGAAGTGAATAACATTGAAAATTAATAGATCAATGTGTGATTTGAGGTGGTAGATATTGAAATAAATAAGAAACTATAATTTGTTGTTTTTAGCATAGTTTTTGTGGGATACAGTTACGTTACATTGTGGTTTTTATGAGAAGTTTTGAGAACTGATTGTTACTATTGCATTGCGAATTTTGTGGTATTTGTCATTAACTGAGAATTGTACTTAATTATATTTCAGAGGAACTTAATTACATACAGTAACATTGAGGGAAAGTAAAAAGAGGTTTTACTGAGTATATGAAGTACATTGAGGTTAAGGTTCGATTCAAATTAAATATAATAGTGGATTATTCCACCTCGATTAGACATAGAAAGAGGGGAATTTGTTAAACATTAGATAACAAACTCACTGTAAGAAATATATATTGTAATGTTATTTAGGAGTTGTATTGATCATACAACAGTGAAGTTCAGCTCTAAGTGTTGTGAACTGGCCTTTGCTGGTTACATTTTTATTGAAGCCAGACTACAAGTCGTATGGTTTAATTTTTATTGAACTCAGTCTCCAAGCAGTGTGGTTTATATCTGCACATGTTTGAGTGTTCCCCTCCCCTTCCCCCACTCACATGAGGTTAGTGCTATACTGCTAAGCTAGTTGGCCAGCCAGTTGGTACTAGATGGTGAAATAGTTGGAGTAAAGATGTACACGAACAATGAGAGTAGATTAAGTTGTTTTGTTTTTCATGCTTTTCACCAAAGCTCATTTGAATTGTTATTATTTTTAATGTAGTGTTGTTTTGAGTTATATTTCTAAAACTATAATGTACCCACACGCATGTGGTTTATTTGTCACAGTTCATTTTAAAGTCAGCCACCTCATGGCTCGATCTCATCTCTGAGTCCATTGTGTTAATGAGTAAGAGGTCCTTTTGTTCTTCAGGCCACATGTTCAGGATGTTCAGCATCCAATTTATTTGACCCCATGAGGTCAAGAGTCATTCTGTGAGACCACAATCTTGTGTAAGACAAATCATTGTTCGTTTGTCACATTTTGAATTACATAAGATTTCATTTTTGCTAAATCAATTTATCTATAAATGTTTAGTGTGCTCTGCAGGTTTACTATTCTTTCGTAGTGTGTGAAATCTGCGATGCTGGAAACATGTGTGTGTTGAAAAACTTAGTTTGGGTAAATATGTCACAATGGATGAAACGATTATTAGAGGGAGTTTTTGTAATATCATTAGTAGACATTAATGGTGTTGTTTAGATGGCAGTTAACTACTAAGACAAATAGTATGATTAGAAAGAGACAGAGTGGAAAGGGTTGGATTTATTTAACCTCAGTGTGCTAGAATTTCTATAGGTAATGCGTCCCGAGACCTGGACTCTCTCTCTCTGCACGTCAGACGGCTAAGACCCCGATCCGCCGGAGCAAACAAAGGCTTATCCCATCCAGGAGACTGCTCCTTCTCAATAGACCAGACAGAGAACCAGAGCTGGACCAACAACAACAATAAGAACTGCAGCCAGAACTATCTCCACCTGTGGCATCCAGAACCAAACAGCTTGCTGACAGGCAGAGATCTACTCTCATCAGTCTCTCAGGCAGGGCATGAAGTTCCAAGCTGAGCCACGAGATTTGGCAAAAGAGCAAAGGGTGGGACATGAGAGCAGAATCCGCCCTGCATAAAGCAGCAGAGAGACTGTGAAGGAGGAGATGAAATGCAAAGCAGTACAAAAACCGCGGCATGATGGGGGCTGCAGATGTAGCTGGGCAGATGGCTGCCTCAAAGAGTTACAGCTGAGGGATAAAGGGGGAGGATTCAGAGTCAGAGGAGATGGTCGGGCAGAATGTGAGGAGGCCGGGGTCACGGCTTGAGGTAAACCAGAGGAGAGGAGAAGGGAATCAACGGGAATGAGTGAGTTTACACATAAACACACTTATTATAAGCGCACATTTAAAGAACTTGAATTGACTTGATAAATAAGTGAAGATATAAAGTTGTATTAACCATGAATTAATCAATTGGTAAATTAAAAATAGCAGTAAAGAGGAAACTATTAAAGTAACACGAGAATCATCCTAAAACACACTGAGGGATGAAGGGGGAGACATGACAGAGTAAGCTGGCAAGATGGCGCCAGTGTGTATAGGGTTGGGTACCGAGAACCGGTTCCGGTTCGGAACCGGTTCCAACATTTCGATTCCAACTGTATCATTTAGAAATGTGAATTTCGGTTCCGCTTTTCGATTCCTGAGGAAATGTTTCTCGCCGCTCTCCGTAGCCTGCTGCATGACTGCGGCGGGGCGGGAAATGTAGCGTTGTATCTACATTTCCTACAGTGTAACCTGAGACCAGGGCCGGCCCGTCGCACTGGCATTATAAATGTTCGCCTAGGGCGCCAGATCTGTGGAGGCGCTGCGCTGACAGCTCTGGGAGAAAAAATAAATGTTTTGACCGTTGGGGCTCATCCTAATTTTCGACCTTGATGTAACAACATTCATAATTAAGTAAATGTAACACCCTTTTCACCCCGGTTACACTTTTCATTCGCCCTGTACGATGGGCGCTGCAAGTGATGAAAATGGGGGATGTTGGCTTATCTGGCGCCCGCAGCTCACAGCCAAAGTGCGCGTGAGCGAGGGAGAAAGGGAGGGTGCACTGGAACCGGCGCTGTTGTTATTAGCATCTGGTGCTAGCTGCTCTTACGGAAGAAGAAGATGTTTCTTCAATGATGTGGAGGGAGAGTCCTCTCCAGTCTGACTGAGAGGCTGATAACTACAGCTCAGTGAGGTAAAGGACTCTGAGTGTTTAGATAGTTCACTTTAGTCTAAGTTATCTCAGTGGGTCTCAAACGTTTTGATCACAATTTATGTAAACACATATTTCCAAGGCTCTCCTTTATAATTATTGGGATAAAACAGGTTTGAAATCATTCCAATGTATACTATAGGACAGTAAACCAGACATATCGTTTTAAACTGGAGAGATAAAAAGATATGCATAAATAAAATAGTAAAATAAGATATGAATGAACAACAAAAATAAAATGCATTACATGTAGGCTATTTGTTATTTAATTATTAAAATGTAAACTGATCTTTTTCATATGGGTGTTTAGAGTTGTACCCCCTAGATCTAGTCTCTAGTAATTCTGCGTGTGCACCAGATTGAAGCATTTTACTTCAAAATGTTCAAACATTTCTTCCCGGTATGCTGTTGGAGTCTACCGGACCAGGTCCGTCCTCCGCGCAGATCGTTTGGATATGGCCAGAGCGGGGTCGCCGTCCGGATCTGCCGATGACCTTTCTTAGTTCTGAGGGGAAAGGAATTGTGTCCTAGACACTATTCTCTGTTAGCTGTACAAAAACTAGACTTTGCACTCCAATGAATTGTTTCTACAAATAAGCACTTTATTACACAGTTCAACAAAAATATATCAATCCGTACTATACCACAAAGCGCTTTGGACTCCTTCTTGAGTTCCCACCGTGACAGGCTCGTCAGTGTGAGATCCCAGTTGAAGTGAGTCCCGAATTCTGAATATATCTTTTTCTTTATAGTGTTTGCTGTGAAGCCCCCACCTTTGGTGCTCTCTGTGCTGCAGTCTGCCTTTTCTGCCCAGCAACACACAGTTTTAGCTAAGGTCAGGCCAGGGCTATACTCCCTTTTTCTAATTACCTGTTTTAACTGGTTTTCTCACAAGACAGTTGCGTCTGGTGAGGATCAGGGCCCCACATCTCGTCCTTGAAGATAACAGGATGTAGCCGGCCAGCAGTAAACTTTAACAGCAGTAAACTTAAACACGTTATTTTTCCACTCAGACAGCTCAAGGTTTCCTATAACAGGATTTACTATATCTTATATTCACAGTTACTTTTTCCTTATCTTCATCCTTCAATCCCCCTTTTGCCCCATTCTAATGATTGGGGCAACAAAACAACGCTATTGTTTATGTACATTTATGTCAGCTGTTTTAGGCTTCTGTCTCTCTTTCCCACATTCTGCCATACGGTGGTACTGATGGTGCTGTCGGGAAAGTGTCCATTGCTGCTGCTTCTTCTTCGCCTTCCTCAATGTCTGGGTTGTTTTCTAAGGATAGCAAGGCGAGTTGTTGGCCCAGGGGAGTAGAAGGTGCTATGGCGGTACTAATTATTTTGTCCACCATTGAGCGGATACCTGGGATGCAGCAGCACCCGCACAAGGTCAAAATTGCTGCAAACACGGCCATTGATATCTTGTGTAGTTTCATTTTGTGGGGAATTTGGATTATTACTTTGGTCAATGATTTGTCTCCCCCTTTCACCCACTATGATAATGATTATTCCAACAATGATGAAAAAACAAAGTGTTAAGGCCAAGCAATAGAGGTGTTGGTTAGGTCCTGAGTTCTTCTTCATCTTCGTTTTTCTTGTAAAAGTTCCTTTGGTGTATCAGTGTAGGTGAGTGTCTCTTGTGTGGTGTGTGTATGTGATGCGTGTGGTGTACCGCCTACTTTGGGGGAGCGGTCCCTTGTTGTGCCTCCTCGCCGGCTGGTATCTCCTGGGCTGCTGTTGGTTCTCCTGTTGTCTCCTCCTCCTCTGAAGTTGAGTCGATGTCCACACTTGGGGGTTGGGGGGCTTCGGTTGTTTGCCTGATGTTCAGTTGGCCTAGGTCCTGGATGGTGTCAGCGAGGGTCCTGGTAGGTGCTGGTGCTTCCACACACCTGCTCCAGTGGTACCACGTGTCCCCCTTTCCTTGTAGGCGGACGGCATGGGATGTCCTCTGGGTCACTCGGTCGGGGCCGGAGAGCCTGGGGTTGACAGTCAGCCTCCTGCGTCTCGGGTCCCCCTTTCGGCGTCAGCAACCTGTGTGGAGAAATCTGATACAAATCCCTCAAGCCTACGCTCCGGGCTCTGGGGCCCTCGGCTGTTTGACCCACCAGTGCGTGGCCACTTGGAGCCTGTTGGTGGGGTGTCTTAAAACAACAGACGTCTGTGCACAGGTTTTCTAAATTAATTGTGCAGCTTCAGAATCTTAATACTTGGACTGTGCCAACTAAATAAGAACCCCAACATCTTTAGGTAAACTAAATAACATATTTCAATAGCTCTGAATTTCTGACAAGCATCTGTATTTATTTTTAAATGAAATCCCTGAGATCCCATTAAAAATCTAAATATGATTTGAACTGCTAATGTTTCTGGTAAAGAAACACACTAATCTTATGGATTCAAAAACAACCAAAATCACAATACTAACAAAGTGAATGTCTTCCTGGTGATACTGCTTTTACCCGTCAGTGCTTAGATATTATCCCGCTGAAAAAATGAATACAGAATTCCAACAAACTGTCCTCAAATGTCTTTCTATTATGTATTTAGATTAAATGTATATCCCCATAATGACCTCAACAATAAAGTCTATGGCTTTTACTTCTTTACCAGGCTAGTTACATGATGTTGTCCAAATTACATTCTATCTCATTACATTACTATGTTTTAACTTTAACTGTAAATATGTTCTTTCTACATTTCAAACCTTAGTTACTTTAATACCTGTTGACACATTAGTTGACACATTACTCACAGGTCAGCTTCTTAAGTCCATCTCTCTGGTAGCCCCTTGGCCACTGATTCTTTATCTGTGTTACCTGCTATAACTCAATCAATATTAGAGACATGTCAACATTCATCAAACAGTGTGTCCCCAAATATGGAGCAGGTCAATTCTAAAACTGTCAATCAATGATCAGATTGAACAATGGAGTTGGGCAGCAGGTTCCTTTCAGTCCCTACATGAAAAATGTACATTGTAAAGTTTACACTCCCCCTTTTTTACACATTATCTCATGTGTAAACAAAAACCTGTATGGGAAGAAAACCTTCAGGTCATAATGGATTATAAGACAATACCAAACATTTTTCCCAAATGTACATCCATCATTTCCCACAGTAAACACTCCAGTAAGTGTTTCTCTCCATCTTTCAGTCCTAAAAGAAACAGAATCTTCAAATGTCATAGTTTGAGTTTCACATTCTTTAAACCGCCACCTCCTGTGGGAGTGAAACATCAAGTAGGTTAGAAACGGTTTCCCCTTTTGTGCAATGTTAGGAAACCTCTCATTTCACACATTATTATCACACAGAAATAATGTGTTAGTCCAAAACATGCTTGATTAGTCATCGTTTTAAATCATGCAGTTGCACTGATCAGATGCAAACATACACTCACTCACACTGTCAGGTTGTAAAGTCAGGTTTTGGTCAGGTACACCTCAGAGTCAGTCATTGACAGTGCCTTCCCAAGTTACCCTGTCTGTCAGGGTCAAAGGTCAGTTGGTCTTTTTGCCATGTGTCGTGCCCTGCAGAGATGTTCCAGCACAGGCCAGCATCCTCCGTCTATAGAAATCTGTATATATGGAGCGCCATCATTTATTAATTCACAATTACAACTATAATGTTCAAGATATCTCTGTTTTCCCAAATTCCCTGAAAAGTGTTAGCCAAAAAATGTCACTTCCTTATTGTACTACTACTGCAGTTCATTAACACCTAATCAATATCAACACGTCTAATAGATGTAATTCAGAAACTTGTGTACATCACTATTATCTTGTGTCAAAACATTATCAGGATCTGTAAAGCTCTGCTATGTATTCCATAACTCATTCTATTAATTTATCTTCAATTCTGGTGCACTTAAAGAACAATGTTACCCTCTTTAACAGTGCGTGGAACCCTGGGTGTCCTGAACATGTAACAATCACTCCTTCCCTTATCAAGGACCTAAAAACAGAAGTAATTTCATCAATGGTTTGTAGCTGAACTTAGGAATCATCCCTCATGGTAGGTATGTTTTTACTTTTTAACATCTCTAAATGTCGGTTAATTACTAACTAAATGAATGTCCATTAGGAGGTGGTGCCTCTAGTCCTCTAAACTCATAATCTGGTGCTGTGCGCTTCCTGTGAAGCTGCAAGTAAGATTTTAAAACCCACTGCAGGGTGGGTCGAGTGACCCCTCCTCCCTATTGGTCGTCAATAATATGCACCCTTCTAATGGGTGATTGAAGGCCCCACATTATTTCCCATTTCAGCATCAGCCCTCTTTACTCTAAAATTACTTTTAAATAGGAATATGTAGAAATGGAACAAATATTCAATCTTCAGAAAAGTTCTTAACCAATGTCTATCTGGTGACTAGCCAACATATTTTAAAATGTCAGATGTATAAAAATAAGCCTAAATACTCCCTTACCCTCAAAGTCCAAATCTAGACACAAGGTGAACAGTTTTGGTAACGGACAATTTAATCTAAAAACAAAACAAAATTGGACTTGTGTCCTTGTTATTTGTTCTTCAAAATACATTAGCAAATACCCTGCGAAGTATTCGCAACCTAACTAACCCTCCCTAGGATATGAAATCCATTAATCCCTTTACTCATAGTTAGTTTATATGTCTAAATTATTATGTGTGACCTAATAATCAGATGTCTTGTTTGTCAACCAAGAATATTAAACTTTAATCTTTTCAGCATTCCAGACCATCATTTAAACAATCAGCCTCCCCTCTCAAACACTAATGTTATTGTTGTACACCACCCTCTGGAAAACTCTTGCACAGTTATGCTGTCAAATCATCGCATATTTTCCTCAGAGTCTGAACCGTCTGAGACCAGCCTGTCTCAAGATCTTGTCACATTGTGAACAGTCAGTAATGCTTGTCCTCTGCAGCTGTAGCCAATAGGATCAATGAAACTCTTGCACTGAGATGTCCTGAGGGGGAAGGCACCTCTGGATCAATGTGCTACAGTCAGCAGACACACTTGTCCTCCGCACAGCAGGAATCCCCCAAAACTGCTGTTTCTCTTCCCACCACTGTTGCCTTGACAACGAGGTACACGCAAAATGTCAAACCCTCCTCAGATGCGTTCTTTGCACAGTTCTTCTGTTTCTGTAGTGAGCAACTCTTCACCAACACACTGATTCAGAGTACAACCCAAAGGTGGCGCACAACTTTCCAGTGCCGCTGTAAATCACAATAAATCAGCAACTGGAGATAAACTCAATTTAAATCTCTCCCCCAAAGGGTTACAAAATAAAACGGCTGAGTGTCTATATGGTCAGGAATGCTGAAACATGTGAATGTTAAAACAAATCAATGGCAGTAGTCTACCCGGATTCTTTACTCCATTAACAGTAGTAAAACCACATTGTAAAATCTCTTTTGTCTAGTTGAAGTCCTGCTTACTTCATCTTTAAAATCTTCTTTAATTTGAAACCAAAAAAGGTCTTTAATGGTATCAATTGTGGACTTCCTTAATATGAATTGTAAATGCAACATATGTTCTCTGTAGAACACAGATATGACAGTAGCTGCTGAAACTGGTTAATAGCAGTTTTCTGTCAACCTAGTTAAGCCTGTTGTTGTTATATCTAGTAAATATATTTTTATTTCATGTTTACTCACAAAACAATATGACATTATTTAGAAACAAGTTGTACTCTCTCTGAACTCTTCAAAACATCTACTTGTCTTTCTCTTTCCTCCCTGTGCCCTGCAGCTGCCGGCTCAAGTTTCCTCTCATCAATCACCGGTGTGTTTGTGCAACACCTCTGTCATGCGTAACCATTTAACAGATTCATTCTGACTGACAAACTCATAACAACCTCCCGTTTACTTTCTACTCTTTCTTCATAAACTTACAAACACAATTAATGTCTACTAATGATATTATAAAAACACTAGGTGGAATAATCCAGTATTATGTTCAATTTGAATCAAACTTTAACCTGCTTCATATACTCAGCAAACAGTATTATTACTTTCCCTCAACGTTACTGTATGCAATAAATGCCTTCGAAATATAAGTAAACTTCTCAGTAAATGACAAATACCACGAAATTCACAATGCAATGTAATGGTACCAATCAGTTCTCAAAACCCCTCGTAAAACCACAAAGTGACGTAACTGTATCCTACAAAAACTATGCTAAAAACAGCAAATTATAGTTTCTTATTTATTTCAATATCTACTACTTGAGCTCCCACATTGATCTATTAATTTTCAATGTTATTCACTCCTTGTTTTAAATTCAATGCTCTTTCTTCATGCATTTAAGAAGAGAGAGAGAAAAAAGAAGGAGGGGGGTGTGGGTACTCTCACAGACACCCCGGCTTGAACAGGCATTCCATGAGGGGGGGGGCTTCCTTGAAACAAGAATGACTTCGTATCTATTTATCTGACTAGGTTAATATATGTTCACTTGTATTTATTAATACACTGGACAATTCTTGTCGTTACTCTTAATGTCCTTATTCTTTTTTATTTGAATGTCCGTGGAGCAACACAGAATATTGAAGAACAGAGGGCAGCTGACCACAAATGAGCTTCCCCTGTTATATAAACATTAATATATTCCTTCTGACTGACAAGCGTTCAAAAACCCTCCTGTTTATCACTTAGGCTACTACTTTTAGTTTTATTCATAACCTAAAAATACAATTGTGATGAATAGCTTGCTCTTTTTCTGATTGAAACAAAGAGTATTCTTCTACAGAATCCGAAAGTGGGGGGAGATTCTTTCACAGACAAATACTGACACCCCGGCTCCGGCTGGAGCTCTCAGCCTTTTCAAGAGAAGGGGGGCTTCTTTCAACAACTAATCAACAAACTATTGGTATACCAAAACATTTACCAACATAAAACAAGGTCTTTACGAATCAACAATGACAACCAACAGACAGAACAATCAACAAACAGCAAACATTGTACACAGATATATTAGCTACTGATACGGCGACCAGTTTTACACCTTACTATTGGCTACTTGTTTGACAAGTTTGACACCTTACTGTTGGCTACTTGTTTTGACAAGTTTGACACCTTACTGTTGGCTACTTGTTTTGACAAGTTTGACACCTTACTGTTGGCTACTTGTTTGACAAGTTTGACACCTTCCCGTTGGACCGCGGCGGATCCTCATAAATTACGGGTTCCACCCGCTTCTCATCACAGATTTGTTTATACCCTTGTTGATCTATTCAGTGCACACAATTTTATTTACGTTTTATCTTTACTTTTTAGCTGAGACAATTATTTCTGCCATTTTCACACAATCCTAAAATGTAGTGGTATTTCAAACACATCTATTTGTTGTAACAGGCAGATGCTTACCTTGATTCTGAATTGCCCGGGTTTTTGATTGTGTGAGATGGTTTCTTGTAAAAGCCGTAAACTCAATGTTTTTTGGTGTCCTCTCAGAAAGTCATCAGTGTCCGGACTTCCCGCTCTAGACCATCACGTCACGGGGTCACCAAGCTGTTGGAGTCTACCGGACCAGGTCCATCCTCCGCGCAGATCGTTTGGATATGGCCAGAGCGGGGTCGCCGTCCGGATCTGCCGATGACCTTTCTTAGTTCTGAGGGGAAAGGAATTGTGTCCTAGACACTATTCTCTGTTAGCTGTACAAAAACTAGACTTTGCACTCCAATGAATTGTTTCTACAAATAAGCACTTTATTACACAGTTCAACACAAATATATCAATCCGTACTATACCACAAAGCGCTTTGGACTCCTTCTTGAGTTCCCACCGTGACAGGCTCGTCAGTGTGAGATCCCAGTTGAAGTGAGTCCCGAATTCTGAATATATCTTTTTCTTTATAGTGTTTGCTGTGAAGCCCCCACCTTTGGTGCTCTCTGTGCTGCAGTCTGCCTTTTCTGCCCAGCAACACACAGTTTTAGCTAAGGTCAGGCCAGGGCCATACTCCCTTTTTCTAATTACCTGTTTTAACTGGTTTTCTCACAAGACAGTTGCGTCTGGTGAGGATCAGGGCCCCACATCTCGTCCTTGAAGATAACAGGATGTAGCCGGCCAGCAGTAAACTTTAACAGCAGTAAACTTAAACACGTTATTTTTCCACTCAGACAGCTCAAGGTTTCCTATAACAGGATTTACTATATCTTATATTCACAGTTACTTTTTCCTTATCTTCATCCTTCAATGCCTGAGAGGCAGATATGCTTGTTTTTCTCAACAAGAACTGTTTTTAAAAGTTGGACTGTTGCAGCTTCAGTGGTTCTCAGGTTAAAGTTACATAGCAGTGAATATAAACAGACTGATTAATGTGAATATTACTTTAAACTAACCTGTGTAAAAGTTTCTCAAATAAATGTAATTTTTTTGGTGGAAGAAGCATGTATCATTTTTTTACCCTGCCCCTCAAAGAATCGGAATCGAGAACCGTTAAGAACCGGAATCGAAAAGTAGAATCGGAATCGGAATCGTGGAAATTCAAACGATACCCAACCCTAAGTGTGTATGGCCTGCCGTCTGCCGATGCTTACGCTGTGTGTTTTTGTACTGTTTTTGTCATGCTTAATGCAAAATGTCAACTCTCTACTGGTGTACGATCGCCAAACACTGCTGGACCTTCGGTTTTCTGCCATTAATCCAGCAAAGTCTACTCGTGGTGGAGATAAAACGCTGCCTCCGTTTTTATCAGGGGGACCAGTTTACCTGTGCCGCACCCCTGCTCCACCTACCCGCTGTAAACGCCACCGCCGCCGGGGAAAACGCAGTGGTCGACTGGTGAGAATGAAGGCTTCTTCAGCTCATCGCTTCCTGGACCCTGTCGACGCCTGGCTGGTACCTGTCGTCGACCCGGATGAGGCATTCCTGCACCGCGGGACCTGCTCCCCTCGTCCCCGCTGCCGTGGGGTTAATCCGCATAACCTGAGGTCTCTGTGTCGGGCTCCCCGGTCCTCTAACGCCGCCAATCTGCCAGCCCCTGCCAGGTTTGGCCTGGTCAATGCAAGATCGCTAACAAACAAGACTTTTGTCCTAAAGGATTTCTTCACTTCCAAGGGCTTGGATTTCCTCTTCGTGACTGAGACATGGCTCAGTATTGGTGAGTCCAGCGCGTTTACCGAACTTGTACCGCAGCATTGCTGTTATTTTAACTCTCCGCGGACGTCAGGCCGAGGTGGAGGTATAGCAACTGTTTTTAAGAGTGACTATAAATGCCAGCAGCTTTCACTGACATTCTCACCCGGCAGCTTTGAACTGAGCATGTTCGAGCTTGGTCGCTCTCATACAGTGCTGTGTGCTGTGGTCTACAGATCTCCCAAATACAATAAGGGATTTTTAAACGATTTCTCTGACTTCTTGGCTGAAATTATGCCAAAATATGATCGTGTACTTATTGTTGGGGATTTTAATATTCATGTGTGTTGCCCCGACAAAGCTATGGCAAAGGACTTGTTAGACCTTGTTGATTCCTTTAATCTTGTGCAGTCTGTGTCTGGCCCAACGCAGGAACGCGGACACACACTTGATCTTGTTTTATCTTATGGTTTGCCTGTTCTTAACCTGGAGATTTGTGACGCCTTTTTCTCTGATCATATCCCTGTATTATTTGATGTGAGTCTTGCTTGTAAAACGGTTAAACCGCGCGCTGCTCCTCGGCGCGCTCGCATTATTAACCCCTCCACTGCTGGTCAGTTCTCTGTTGCCTTTAAACAGAACTGTGTGAATCGGGAACCTATGTCACCTGAAACGGATGAGCTTAGCTCATGGTTTCACTCTACTTGCAAAGCTGCCATAGACACTGTTGCTCCTTTAAAAACCAGGCAACCTAAAACTAAATCTGAGCCTTGGTTAAATGACACGACTCGGGCTGTCCGACAGGATTGCCGTAGAGCTGAGCGTAAATGGAAAAAGGACAAACTGCAAGTTTCATTTGAAATGTTGAGGGAGTGTTGGCGTTTCTATCAGATCACTGTGAAGGAGGCAAAAAGCAAACTTTTATCTGACATCTTTCTGTCAAATCGTCATAAGCCACGCGTTCTGTTCCAGACTATTGATTTGGTCCTTAATGCCCCCCAGAATAGCTCTATGGAGACCTCTACCGCGGTCTGTGAAGATTTTCTTCACTTTTTCATTAATAAGGTAAACTCCACTAGAGCTCAAATCTCTGCTCCTGCAAATGACCCCTCAGTTCCTGCACTGTGCTCTGCTGTCTTTAATCAGTTTGAGCATGTAGCTCTGTCTTTTGTACAAGAGATTGTCTCCAAGTTAAAGCCCTCTGGTTCTCCAAATGACCCTGTCGCGCCTCGACTTTTTAAAGAGGTTTTCCCCACTGTTGGACCATCTGTGCTGGCAGTTTTAAACAGCAGCCTGCTCTCAGGGAAGGTCCCCGAAAACCTGAAGCATGCAGTAGTGCAACCTCGTATTAAAAAACCCAGCCTGGATCCCACAGTTCTGGCTAATTTTAGGCCCATTTCCAAAATGCCTTTTATGTCAAAGATCCTGGAGAAGATTGTCTACAGTCAAATTATGTTTTTTCTGGAAGAGAACAATATACTGGAGGTTTTCCAATCCGGTTTTACAACTATGCACAGCACTGAAACAGCGCTTTTAAGAGTCTTTAATGACATCCTCTTATCTACTAATAATAATAATAATAATAATATATTTTATTTATAAGCGCACTTTTCATTTGCGTAAACAAAACTCAAAGTGCTACAAAATTAAAAATTAAAAAGGGTGAAACAAAACAATAAAAAAAAAAAAAATTAAAACAACATAATAAAAGCTGTGACATTCATGCCCGCATGGCATAATGTGGGGGATTTAAAAATCTAGTTAAAGGCTATTCTAAAAAGATGCGTTTTTAGGCCTTTTTTGAAAGCCTCCACAGTCTGTGGTGTCCTCAGCTGGCTTGGGAGGGCATTCCACAATCTCGGAGCAGCGGAGCAGAAGGCTCGGTCTCCCATGGTCTTCAGTTTTGTCCTTGGTGGGATGAGGAGGTTTGCCTTTACTGAACGTAGGTTCCTCGTGGAGGTTTGTGGGGTGAGCAATTCCTTGATGTAGGAGGGAGCATTTCCATATATGCACTGATGAGTGAAGAGGGTGATTTTGTAGTCAATCCTGAGTGAGACCGGGAGCCAGTACAGTGATTTGAGGATGGGTGTGATGTGTTCGTACTTCCGCACTCTCATCAGGATCCTAGCAGCTGTGTTTTGGATGTATTGCAGCTTCTGGATGTTCTTGCTAGGAATCCCAATGAGAAGTGCGTTACAGTAGTCCAGCCTGGAGGAGACAAAGGCGTGGACAAGCTTTTCAGCATCTGGCAGACTGAGTGTGGGGCGGAGTTTCGCAATATTTCTCAGGTGGTAGAAAGAGGTCTTGCATATTTGCTTGATGTGGGCCTCAAAGGTCAGGTGAGGATCCATTTTAACTCCCAGATTGGTAACCGTTGTTGAGAGTGGAATGTTCTGACCGGAGAAGGTGATGCTGGTGATGGCAGATGAACAGACCTGATGTGGAGTGCCAATAAGAATGGCTTCAGTCTTGGAGCTGTTTAGCTGGAGGAAGTTGTGCTTCATCCACACCTTTATCTCCTCCAGGCATCTGGTTATTGTGGATGATGGCAGAGGTGCAGAGGGGGTTGGGTTTGCTCTGATGTAGAGTTGTGTGTCATCAGCATAGCAATGGAAAGATATTCCATGCCGGCTGATGACACGACCAAGGGGGGATATGTATATGGTGAAAAGGGTGGGGCCAAGGACTGATCCTTGGGGGACACCGCAAGTCACAGAGTGAGTTCTTGATTTAGCCGCTCCCAAGGTGACGTGCTCAGTCCTCCCGGTGAGATAGGAGGTGAACCAGTTTAAGGCAGAGTCAGAGAGTCCAATTGTAGTGTGAAGACGGTGGAGTAGGATGTCATGGTCGACGGTATCAAATGCTGCAGTTAGATCCAGGAGGATGAGGAGAGATGGAGATCCGGTGTCAGCTGTCATCAGCAGGTCATTGGTCACCCTGACTAAGGCAGTTTCTGTACTGTGGCCCTGGCGGAAACCAGACTGGAATTTTTCAAATAGTTTATTCAGTGTTAGATGTTCCTGGATCTGAATGGCAACTACTTTCTCCAGTACCTTGGATAGGAATGGCAGGTTGGAGATGGGTCTGTAATTGGCTAGGACTTCAGGGTCTAAAGTGGGTTTTTTGAGGAGTGGTTTGATGACAGCAGCTTTTAATGGTGGTGGAACATGACCAGACTGGATGGACTGGTTTATCACTGAAGTGATCAGCGGACTTATGGCATCAATGTTCGATTTAACCAAAGCTGTGGGAAAGGGGTCCAGGGCACAGGTGGAGGGTTTCATCTTTTTGATGATGGCCTCAACTTCATGCTGCGAGATGTTAGTGAAGCAGCAAAGAGGCTGGGTCGGTCCAGGCTGGGGGTTGACGGTCAGAACTAGCAGAGCAGCGGAGTTTGTGAGGAGAGAGCGGATGGTCTCTACCTTTTTCCTGAAAAATGTGATGAAATTATCACACTGCTCCTCTGTGGTGTCTTTGTGTAGCGGAGTCTGAGGTTTGAGGAGATGGTTTATGGTGGAAAAAAGTAGCTTGGAGTTGCCAGGGCTATTGTTGATGATGGC
The DNA here is from genome assembly GCF_902827115.2 of Pseudochaenichthys georgianus. NCBI lineage: Eukaryota > Metazoa > Chordata > Actinopteri > Perciformes > Channichthyidae > Pseudochaenichthys > Pseudochaenichthys georgianus. The sequence continues at coordinate 808,728 of NC_047526.1, read as the reverse complement.
GGAGTAGAATTTTGACCGTATGTCTCTGAGGGACTTTGCGTAGGCATTTTGGTGGTCCCGGTATGCCTGTCTGTGAACAGAGAGGACTGAAGCCTTGAAGCGCCGCTCAAGGACACGCCCCGCTGTCTTCATTTTCCTCAGCTCGCAGGTGTACCAGGGGGCTGACCGTGAGAAAGTGACTGTTCTAGTTTTGACAGGGGCGTGGAGATCCAGGAGACTGCTCAGAGATGTATTGTAAAAATCCACAGATTCATTTACTGATGTAGGAGTTATTGTGGAGAGATGCTGGAGATCCGAGGTCATGGTGTCCGGGTTGATGTTTTTCAGATTTCTGAAACGGATTTGACGCTTGGGTTTGGTGTGGGGTAGCAGCAGTGGCAGCTCCATTGAGATGGCCTTGTGATCCGACACACCTAGATCGTAAACGGATAGTTTACTAATGGGGGCAGAGTTTGTGATTACAAGGTCCAGTGTGTGTCCCCTAGTGTGTGTGGGGACATCAACATGTTGTGTTAGGTTGAGGCAGTCCAGAAGGTGTAGGAACTCGGCTGCATAGTGACAGGAGGGGGTGTCAACGTGAATATTGATGTCTCCTAGTATTATAATGTTGGCGGAGGTAGCGCAGAGTGTACTGAGAAGATCGTGGATCTCTGGGATGAAGGCAGAGTTGGGTTTGGGTGGCCGGTAGATGAGAAGTATTGTCAGTGAGAGGGGGGGTTTACTTTTAAATCCAAGGCATTCAAATGAGGATAGTACAGGCAGAGGCAGGGTGGACAGTTCCAGTTCTTTTCTGTGTATTATTGCTAATCCGCCACCACGACCAGTGCTGCGAGATTTTTCCAGGTAGCTGTAGCCAGGGGGACAGGCTTCATTTAGGGCAGAGTAAACCTCTGGCTGTTGCTACGTTTCTGTGAGGCACATAAAGTCTATTCCCTTGTCCATGATGTGGTCTTGTATGAATGCCGATTTGTTTGTAAGGGATTGTGCATTAAATAGTTCTATTTTGACTGTAGATGAAATGCTGGGTTTCTGTAGGGTCCGCAGTAAACTATGATCCACTCCCCGTTTTCCGCACAGCTCAGTGTGTAGCAGTCTCGCGGTATTTCCCATGCAATTTACACCGAGAGCGTCAGCGCTGTGATGACGCGGCAGACGTGCGACAGTGGTCCAGATGGAAGGAATGGATGATCCAGGCGGGCACGGTCGGTTGTAAACAAACTTTCTCCGAGAGCCTCTGTGGATGTAACGAGGTCGGCGTAGTTGTTTGATGGCTGAGATGCACGTTGGAGTTTTGTAGTTGTTGAGACTCAGCAGTTGCGGGATGGAATACTTTGACATCATGCCGTTGGCCGCAGGTTCTCGCCTAGAGCTAGCCGTTAGCCATAGACAGAGATTGAAGACTGTTTGGTAGAATGAGATGTTGACCCATAGCATGGCAGGAGGAGAGGAAGCTGGGAGAAGCAGTCTGTGTCAAAGCAGGTTAGTCAGCAGGCTGTTCGAAGGCTAACTGTGGAGGCAGCTGTCCTAGCCGGCTAGCTGTGGAGGCAGCTGCACTAGGGCTAACCACACCGGGATAGCTGAAAGGCTGTCCGGGAGATACTTCACAGTAGCAATGGTAGAGGAAGGGATACAGTCAGCTAAATATAAAAGTTAGTCGTTGAAAGTTAACAACAACAACAACAAATTAAACTGGAGCTAGCGAGGAGAAAGCGGCGAACAAGCAGCGCCAGCGTCCATCTTCTACTGACTCTGGGGACTGCGTTGTGTCCACCCGGCTGGACTACTGTAACTCTCTCTACATGGGGGTCAGTGGGTCCTCGCTCGCACGACTGCAGCGGGTGCAAAATGCTGCAGCAAGGCTCTTAACTGGCACACGGAAGTTTGACCACATTTCCCCTGTTTTAGCTTCTCTCCACTGGCTGCCAATTTATTTTAGGATCCATTTTAAAATTCTTTTATTTGCTTTTAAATCCCTAAATGGCATGACCCCACCATACCTTGCTTACCTTGCTACAGCACTACACGCCGAACCGCCCTCTCAGGTCAGCGGACCAACTGCTCCTGAATGTGCCTAAAACAAGATCAAAGCTCAGAGGGGACCGTTGCTTCTCTGTAGCGGCTCCCAAACTGTGGAACGCTCTGCCCCTGGAGATCAGACAGGCCTCCACACTGCCTGCTTTTAAATCGCTTCTTAAAACCCACCTCTTCTCCTTAGCGTTTTAACATTTGGCGTTTCAACATCTTTTAGAGTGTTGCTTTTTTGCATTTAAATTGTTTTTTGTTTTTACTTGTACTTGTTTTATGGTGTGTGAGCTGAGCTTCACCACACAAGGAGACTGCTTTCTAGCACTCAGATTGCCCTCTCATGGTTCCTTCACCGCCATGGAAAGTGGTGTTCTGTTCCCAAAGATTTCAAGTACTTTGGGTCTCAGTTTCTGATAGATGTATACAATGTTTGGGGGACAGACACAGTAGAAAAGAATGACAGTGGTTATGTTTCGAAATGCCTTGTGTAAGTTTATCTCTGGAGAAAGAGATACAAAGGGGGAATTGAGGGAAAATTGAAGTAACTTGAAAGTTTGAAGTGAAAGTTTGATACAGCGTATTTTTGGTATATTCATCTTAATGTCCCCTGATATATAAGAAGTGTGTTTTTATATATTCATGTGTGTATGCATTGCAGGAGCCATAAGGCTGTATAATAACTGCTCAATTATACTGGGGTTTGTGTTTTATATTTATTTCTCTGTTTTATTCTTTCATAAATGTGAGGACTAAAATTGCTCCAAACAGTGTGGGGTGGTTGGCGTAAACATGTTTTATTACTCTGCATAAAGTGCAGTTGTGCAGGACAGGAGACTAGATGGGGGAGGGGAGCAGGGAGGGAAGTCTGAAGAATGTGTGTGTGTGAAAGCAACAGAATGAGACAGCGAACACCAGATGTGGTTGTTTTTGCTTCAAACTAAGGGACTGTTTGCGGATCATCTCGGCTGATTCGCTACGACACGCCAGCTCCTCCTGTTTTGTTTTTGGCATGTAAGCCTGTTCTGTCTTTGGTTCTTTCTCTTTCCTCCTGCCGTCAAGACTGATGATAAGTTCTCCCGGCATTTGGACCAGAGCAGGGGGTGGGCCTACCCCTTTGAGAAGTGTATTTGTATTCTTACCTTTTATCATTAAAACTGATTATTGTTTAACCCTGTATCTGGTGCTTTGAATTCCTTCCTTTATGATTTTACAAGATGCTCACCAAACGAACACGCGGAGCCGAGGTGGGTTTTAAAACCACTCTGATAGAACACAGGTTAGGAGCATCAGGTTTAAACGTCAAGCCCTGCTGTCTAATAACCGCCCGGTTAAATACAGCTGGCTTGCGCCACGAGCCCTGCTGCCGCTGACTGACAGGTTACAGCCGGCTCTTGCACCTCCACACGCTGTATTGCACAGCAGCTCTCATCATGTCGCCGTTTAGGAGAAGGCTCGTAAACCGGACATTGAGGCGCGTTCACGCTCAAACCCGCTTGAGGAATGAAAGGTGTGTGGAGGCATATCTGTGACCTAGGAAACAAGCCCGTGCTGTCTAATCAACCGCCAGGTTTTAAAGACAGCCGGTTTGTGCCGCGAGCCCTGTTGCCTAATAACCGACAGGCTAACGAGGCAGCCGCTTATGTCATCCAGAGGAGAGCTCTCCTGAACCGGGGGAACGGGGAGATCTCATTAGGCGGCTGCCTTTCCGATGATCTCCTGGAGTTCCTGGAGAATACCGCCTATACGGCAGAGCCTAGATGGCGGATAGTGTCAGCCCGGCAGCCGAACCTATAGGCTCGGCTGCCGGGCTGACACCGGGCCCCGCCCTGTCTCCCCCGTCCGGAGGAGAGGGAGGATGGGGCCGGGGGAACCACATGGTGATCCATGCTTCTGCAACGGAGTGCTGAAGAAAAGTGGGAGCAGATTGTAGGGACTACTTCCTATTTATACGGAAGTGAGTCCGTAGGTGGGGCCCATAGGTGGGCGTGGATTAAGTCTGTCAGTGCTGCACACGTGCAGTGGGATTACTCAATAGCGATAGCCTTAGAGGGCGAAGCCTCATACGAAATAGAACACGGGGAGAAAGACCAGACAATACACAGGGAGGAAAACATGACAAGGAGGACAGAAAAACACCCACTACCAGACACACAAAACTAAAAACGTGACACAACACAAGAATCGTGACATATATGTGTCAAAGCTCTAATCAAATTAATTGTATTGATTATAATTGTAAATGTATATGTATCTAGCCTGTGTTGTATATTTATACACAAATGAACAACCTTGTGTTTTTCCAAAAAACAAATAACAAGTTTATTTTAGTGTTGTTTTATGCTTATATAGATGAAAAGTTAATATAATATTGATTACAATTATTCAATTAAAAAATCCACCAAACATGATCAACAGGAAAGCCCTATGAAGGAATGTTATGGTGTGAAAAAAAGTTGAGGATGGGGTCCAGACGGTTCAATCAGGAGAGACTTCATTTTGTTTAAAGAACAATGTCATATGATCAATGTTAAGTCTTTGGTAATTAGACCCTGATCCTGAAATCGTATATCTAAAGGGGGAAATGCAGCCACATGTCCACATCACTGAGGACCTGACATGGACTCTTCACTGAGGACCTGACATGGACTCTTCACTGAGGACCTGACATGGACTCTTCACTGAGGACCTGACATGGACTCTTCACTGAGGACCTGACATGGACTCTTCACTGAGGACCTGACATGGACTCATCACTGAGGACCTGACATGGACTCTTCACTGAGGACCTGACATGGACTCATCACTGAGGACCTGACATGGACTCATCACTGAGGACCTGACATGGACTCTTCACTGAGGACCTGACATGGACTCATCACTGAGTACCTGACATGGACTCATCACTGAGGACCTGACATGGACTCATCACTGAGGACCTGACATGGACTCATCACTGAGGACCTGAGATGGACTCATCACTGAGTACCTGACATGGACTCATCACTGAGGACCTGACGTGGACTCTTCACTGAGGACCTGAGATGGACTCATCACTGAGGACCTGACGTGGACTCATCACTGAGGACCTGACATGGACTCATCACTGAGGACCTGATGTGGACTCTTCACTGAGGACCTGACGTGGACTCTTCACTGAGCACCTGACATGGACTCATCACTGAGGACCTGACATGGACTCATCACTGAGGACCTGACATGGACTCATCACTGAGGACCTGAGATGGACTCATCACTGAGGACCTGACATGGACTGATCACTGAGGACCTGACATGGACTCATCACTGAGGACCTGACATGGACTCATCACTGAGGACCTGAGATGGACTCATCACTGAGGACCTGACATGGACTGATCACTGAGGACCTGACATGGACTCTTCACACAAACACCATCACCAAAACAGCTCGACAGCGGCTTTTCTTCCTCCACAGACTGAGGAGGTTCAACATGGACTCCAGGATACTCTGCAACTTCTACAGGTGCTCCATAGAGAGGATCCTCACCTTCTACAGGTGCACCATAGAGAGGATCCTGACCTTCAACAGGTGCTCCATAGAGAGGATCCTCACCTTCTACAGGTGCTCCATAGAGAGCATCCTGACCTTCTACAGGTGCTCCATAGAGAGGATCCTGACCTTCTACAGGTGCTCCATAGAGAGGATCCTGACCTTCTACAGGTGCTCCATAGAGAGGATCCTGACCTTCTACAGGTGCTCCATAGAGAGCATCCTGACCTTCTACAGGTGCTCCATAGAGAGGATCCTGACCTTCTGCTGCCGTCTGTGGAGTCTATTTGTATATAACATTATAAGACTGATTCTTATTATTACATGCTATGCTTATTGTGCTCATGAGATTGCTATGACTATAGAATAAATAGACACCATCACTAATCCCAGGTTCTGATGGGTTTGATACCAACGAAGGGAATAGTCAGAACAAAGTTCAGCTTGCAATAGAAAGTAGCAGAAGCCAGATGCAGGCGCTGTAGGAACAACAAGTTATTGAGGCTATGGCCTTGGCCGCCTGGGTTAGCTCTGCGCCCACGCATAGCTGGGAATCCGTATGACCAAGATTCCACTTTTCTGTAGAAGCTTCATCAAAACAATTACGTATGATGGTGCCAGAGTAGGGAGGGGCTTCCACAGGCCGGCCGAATGCTGATTGGAGGATCGTGTTGCCAAGAGACTCTATCTGAGTCTGTGCACCTACCAAAGAGAACCAAGTCTAAACCATTGTATCTCTTCAGCTAGTCTTGACCAATCATAAATGTACGGGCAACGCCCTGTGTAATAAAATGTATTGTCGCACGAGGTTCGAGGCTCTTGACGGATTTGGTGGTTACAGATTACAGCTTTGCTGCCTGTGATTCCCAAAGACGTGATGAGTCCTTGGCCAAGTAATATATGTCTTTTGCTCTCTTTACAATAAATAGTTCAACTTAGTAGTTGCCTGTCTTTTCTGGAATTCTGAACCCAACACGTCTGGCAGGCGGTAGCGCAGCATCAGGACTAAAACCACCAGACTCAGGGACAGTTTCATCCCACAGGCCATAAGGCTGTTAAACACCTGTTGAAACATCCATAACATTCATCTGGCTGCTACTTTATTTATCTAATATATCATATTCCAATAACTTGCATTTAGAGTCTTGTTGCACTATTTCACTATTTTTTTTATATATATTGTTTTGTATTTACTATTTACTTGCACTATATTTGTCTGTTTATCTGTTTTATTGTGTTGCACTGTTGGAGGAGCCTGTGTGTGACCTAAGATTTTCATCGTCATAACTACACTGTAGCTATGTCAAATAAAAACATTGAACCTTGAACTGTGCAGTGAAGGGATCAGGCCCTTCTCAAACCAAGACATGGTCAAATACTAAGACTTTGAAATTGGGGTATCTTAAAGGAATGGTATGCTCATGACACTCATTTTTAAATAATTATCATCCGATAAAACAGACCAGTCTCTGCCAGTCTTTTTTTTTTTTTTTTAATCCGATGACATTATCAGTGACTTTAAACTGATTATATACCGAAATAACATCAACACTGTGGGCGCCGCCATTTTACGGACGTGACGTAAACCATGCGTTTGGTTTTCGAAGACACGTTGATCTCCATGTTATTTACTGTAGTTTCTCTCTTCAAATATGCCTCACTGTATCGCGAAATATTGCCACAATTCTGATAGGAACAATCCACGGAATGCTCAGTTCCATCTGTTGCCAAAAGGTAAGCGTAAGAAGTACATTCAGAGGCAGTGGCTAGCGAAATGTGGCCGGCCCGAACCGAGAGATTCACAGGCTCATGTATGCAGCGAACATTTCAAATTTCCGGACGACTACTCTGAGAGTATGATAAAACATAACATGGGATTTATGGAACAACCATTACTTAATGAAGATGCAGTACCATCGGTCTTTCTGGTGTCATCACCGACCAGGACACCAGTTCGGCCAGTTGAGAAATCGCCCTCTGCAAGTGTGAAGCGACGGAGGAGCAGAAGTAGTGCTCGGAGTAAGAATAAGGTATGTTATAGCGCATTTCCATTGCAGCGGCTAGCCCCGTTTTAACGTCCTTTAGCGTCCAGGCCAGGACAGTTTTTGGTGGCCTTTCCATATAGCGTAGTACCGGCTAGTGTGTATTTCCCCCCAGTTTTTTCCGGCCCCATAAAATCGTGATTCTATGGCCAGGGACAACGAAGCTGAGTATGCTAAACTAGAGAGGGAATCGCTAGCAAGGGTGGTACTACATGCATACATATAGTATCTTATATCATCTTCCCATTATACACACATGCATTTCCAAACATCTGGACTACCTATGTTGCAAATGTATTATCTTTTCAATTTACACACGGCATCTATTGCACGTCTGTCCGTCCTGGGAGAGGGATCCCTCCTCTGTTGCTCTCCCTGAGGTTTCTCCCATGTTCCCTTTAAACTGTGGGTTTTCTTCGGAAGTTTTTCCTTGTACGATGTGAGGGACTAAGGACAGAGGGTGTCGTATTGTCATACTGATATGTATGGCTGAATTCCCCCATCCAATCTCTTCACATTGGTCAAAACTTCTTCCTCTGCTGACGAGTCCGAACTCAAATACTCCGCCATGTTTCCGTGTGTTGACAAAGTGAACGCATGGATGACGTCACGACCATCACGTGACTACTGAAAATGGCAAAAATGGCGGCGGCCAGACGGAATATACAGGTTTTGATAAAAAAAAGAGCTATAAAATCATTATTTACCGGGGAATATCGCTGATTTCTTCAGGGTATGGTTTAAACATAATGTTTCACTAAATACTGAAGTTTTGATTAATTATCTAATGAGTGGACCATTCCTTTAAAGTAGCAGACGAAAATCTTCCATGTGTATTCTTTCCAGTAGTTTGAGTTGATTATGTTAGAAATGTTTTGGGACATTTGTTCCTATTCTGCTAATGGTATATTGCAGGATATTTAAGTTTCCCATGTACTTTTTTAATTAATAATAGTATGTTCATCTTGATGTTTAACTTGTAATATTGTAATCATCTTAGTTAGAAATGCTGTTTCCACCCCAATCTCTGCTGCTGAATGATGTTACATATTGTTACTGAAAGTGCTTGTCTTATATTATAATGATTTCACCAGAAAGTCAGTCTTTGTGAGATTTATTTTTTCACATTTTTCCCAGCCACAAGATGATGTTCATTGGAGGCCTCAAAGCTGGGTGAAGGTATTGATGCACGGATCAGTGCAATAATTTACAACAGCATTCCACTCTGGTTGGGTATGTCTGTAAAAAAGGAGAAATAATCGTAAACAAAACAAATGTGGCAATATAGGGAAACAAACTAAACGAATAATGTACATTGTTACATCAGAAAAGAGCCAAAGACAGCCATAATGTTACTTAAAGTATGCATAAAATAAGTATTAAAGATTAAAAAAAAGAAATTATAATAAAAAAAAGTTGCACATTTTACAAAATACACATCCTGTAACAGTTTGGAGGATTTAGCAGCCAACCACTGTTCAAAATGGGGGGGAGCCAGGGAGGGAGCTCCCCTGAAGGCCGACTTTGAGATAAATAGCGGGAGCCCAAAACAATCGTGCATATTTGTGTCATATTTGATATTTTGTTTAACTCTGGCTTTGTAATAAAAAATACGGCGAAACGAAAACAGCCAAGCCTCGCAGCTATTGGATTCACAAGCAAAGAAGTGACGGAGTCTAAAAATGACAACGTGAACGGAATAACTTTTAGTTGGCCGGCTGTAAGCGGCGTTAGGGTCGAGTTTGACAGTTCCACACCGAGGGAGAGGCCTGCCGATGCGGAGCCTGAAGAGGCTTCAACGGCAACGGCCGCCGGCGCCACCTGCACTAGCGAACCTGACGATGCCCATGACCTGCCTTTTAACTGGACACAGAAAAGATGGAGTGAGTGGAATGAAAGGTATCCATGGCTTTTGTGATGCTGACCGTTGAGCGGCCCAGACCAAGCAAGGAGGCAGAGGCAGAACGTCCAAAAATATAACCCAACGTGGGCATTTATTAAAAACATGGGCACGAAGTTCACAGTCTCAATCCTGCTGTTCTCCTTGTCCAAATCCTGCAGCCACAAGGATCTCACACACACCCAGCCCTCTCAACAGACAGGGCAACCGAGCCTAAATACACCCACTCTAATCATCACAACAAGACACAGGTGAGGGGGGAGGACAACACAGGACACCAGGTGCACACCGTCATCAGCCACAGACAACCTATACTGTGCAATCACGCTAATAAAGTGCCCTATTACCCGGCCTGAAGCCGTCAGTCCATAGTGACGAAGTTCCCTTCGTCACAGCTTTTCAAAAAAAAAAAAAATGTGGATGTGAGATTTGCAAAGAGACAAAAAGTATATTGATCTCCCTGCCGCTCGCAAAAACATCCACCTGAGTGCACCTTTCACAAGAATGGATTCAGGGAAAAGTCAGCAGTGATCAACAGAATAACCTGCGGAAAAAGATTTATAAGCACAATAAGAGCCAGGCACAGGAAAAAGAGATCGAGATTTCGGAGATGAGAAAAAATATGTCCTACCAAACAAGGTAGGCCTATTGGCAATCAATGTTGATCTAATGCAGGAAACATATGGGTGAGTTGCCCTAATGTGGGACACCTACTGTAAGCCCAAATGGGTGTAGGTCTTCCGCAAACAAATGAGAGTCAATTAAACTATTGGTAAACACAAGCTGTGATGTCATGCGATCAAAATCACATGACTTGTCAAATGTCCAATCACAGATGAGGGTGGGAAAACATTCGAACAGGAAGTACCCTGTGTGAAGACCACCCAAAAGGCCAGTGACGTAGTGTTTTGACAAATGTAATGTTAAGGTTTTAAATTTCGTTTAAATAAAACAATCTTGGAAGTTTTTATCAGGATGTGTTGATGATATGTTTGTTCATCAGAACATATTATAATATGGTGTAAATATACTCTATATTTTTTATTTCAATCAAATGTTCCATCGTCCCACTTTAGGAAACATGTTTCGCAAAGTGGGACAGTATGATTTGCCTGATGTGGGACAGGTCTAAAAGGGGCATGGGTTGTGCAAGAGCAATGGCTATTTAGGGTCTTAGTCTTCTAAGGCATTAATTTAGATATTTAAGGTGAAGGGCAAATGATATTAAATCAGGGAGTATGTTACGGATACATGTCTGAGTTTAGAAGATGGGAATGAATTTAAGCCCAAATATTCATAGTAATTTAATAAATCTTTCCAACACACGTTTTATTCTATGCATATTAATGATTAATGGAATGCATTTTAGATCACAATGGCAAAGGAGAGAAATCAGACAGGGAGAGTATCGCAGACACAGAAAAAGGCAAAGCAGGCAAAGAATAATGGAGGAAAAGAAGGTCAGGGAAGGAAACTGAATCAGTGGAGGCAGGACAGGATGAGGGCAGCCATAGAAGAGTATGGACAGATCATTGAGGATGGTGGGGTTCCTCAGCTGAGGCTGTTGGCCAGGGCCTGGACCGTTCCTAAATCCACTCTCCAGCGCAGGGACCATCACTTGGTAATGGTCACTTTCATCATAAAGCCATTCCTTCCTGAGAAGGATGAAGCAGAACTGGAGGAGATGATAGCAACCCTGGGAAAACGTGGATTCCCCCTGAGGTTGGACGACATTAGAAAACTGGCCTTTAGTTTGCCGAAAAAAAAGGAATAAAAGGCTTCAGTCAAATCACAAAAAAGGCTGGCTATAGATGGTTTCAGGGGTTTCTGAGGCGAAACCTCAAACTGAGCATGCGCAACCAGAGGCGCTCTCAGCCGCAAGAACAGCAGGGTTCAACCCCACTGTTGTGAAGAAGTGGTTTGAAAAGTATAAGGACACGATTGAGACCCTAGGTTGAAAAATGTCCCAGGCCACATATGGAATTGCGACGAAACAGGGCTCCAGGATCACTTCCTGTCCACCAGGGTGGTTGCAGAAGTTGAGGCACCCTGTTTTGAGGTCACTGGTGGAGAGAAAGGTCAAACCACCACCTGTCTGGCCTGCATCAATGCTGCTGGTGGGTATGGACCCACAATGATTATTTTCAAAGGCAAGCGGATGAAGGCAGAATGGGTCTTCAGGGCTCCGAAGAATACCTTTGTAAAGATGTCCGATAATGGCTGGATGAATAGTGACTTGTTCACAGAATGGGGGAATAGGTTTCTGCAAAGCCTTCCAAGAAATGATCCACGACCCCATCTGCTCCTTGTTGGTGGTCACACCTCTCATGTGTACAACATCGACTTTTTGACATATGATGAGAGAGAACAACGTCACTGTATTCAGCCTACCCCTTCACACAACTCACTATCTGCAGCCAGCAGACAGAGCACTGTTCAAGAGCTGGAAACACTACTGGAGGCTCGAGGGACGAAGGATCTCCAGGGAGAGTGGAGGGAAACGGCTTGACAGGGCGTTGTTCATGCCACTGTTTTCAAAGGCCTGGATGAAAGCTGCTGCACCACCGAATGGTGGTGCAGCAGCTTTCGAGGGGCAGCGATATACCCATTCAACCCTGCCAAGATCAATGATCAATGTTCATCTCAAACATCTGAGAGATGCTTCCAAGAGACTACAGTGGCCCCGTGTCATCCTCCACATGATGATGATGATGATGATGATGATGATGATGATGATGATGATGATGATGATGATGATGATGATGATGATGATGATGATGATTCCTGCCATCCACACATGTGGGAACTTCTGGAGCAGACCCCATGCCACCCTCTGCATGATGCTGTTCAGCCAGCAATCTCCCCTCCTCAGCGCTCTCCACCATTGTCCCCCATTGTAACCCCACCACCTATGGCAGAGGAGGTTGAAGTAGTGACACAGCCAGAGGTCTCCTTCAAATCTCTGATTACACTTCCAGTAAGAGAACGCCCAACCACCAGCCGCCAGAGGGCCACACCTCCTTCCTGTAGAAGCTGTGCAGAGGATAATGGGGTTTTGGATGTTGATGGCTCCTTGACCAACACATCCTCACTCCCAGGTCGGCCTATGTTGACGTTATGTCAAGTCCCCTGTGTCGGCTTTTTCCAACGCAAGGCCCAGGGGGGGGGCCTTAGAGTCCATTTTCAACGCAAGGGGGGGGCCCTTAGCGTCCATTTTCAACTTTCCGGGATGTCCATATGCTTCTATGGACACTCATGGAAGCACGGCATTCGTTTGTGTCGACTGCCCTTAAAGGCAATGTGAGCGTCCATTCTCATTGGATAACGGAGAATTGTACACCGGAAGTGTATTCCCCTTACAGTCGATTGATTTTACAGTGATATCTGCACTACTCATCGACTAAAAAACACCAGATTATCCTTGTTAATTACACAACATTGATTGGTTTAAATTGTGTGCAATGCTTTTGTATTTTCCCCCTTCGATTCGGAGAAACAAATCTTTTTTCGGAGTAAAGGATGGCAGAAGATACTACACTACCCAGAATCCCCAGCTATCGTTTGGACTACACCATGTGCCTGTGTCACGTGATCTTCAAATTTCTCCCTGCAGAAAAAAAACATGGCAGAACTTCGTTTTATTCTCGGTGGAAAATGCCTATTTTAAAGTTAGTTTGGTCATTAAAATACGTTTTGATGTCATTTGATGCGAGAAATATGAGCTGTTATTTCAGATTATGTGTACAGTGGATGTACATGATCTTTAGTTTGCTAGTTATTACGAAGATTACTTCAGGAAATTGCGTCCATAACGTTTTCATTGTTACCAAGGTGGTTGCTAGGGACGCTGCTATCAATATTATTTATGTTATGTTGTGTAACTGTTTAATGGTGTTATCTTTATTTCTACCCCCTTCCCCGTCAATGTATAGTGTTGGTCCACAGCGCAAACATATTAGTTTAACAAAATCCGCATCTAAAGATAGCCTACGTTATTTTCCCCTGTGCAATTCCCGTCTCACATCTCACAGCACATCGTCATTAACAAATACCGGAAACAGACCGAAAACATTTTTAAAAAATAAAATAATACTTTATTCCGAGTGTGCTTGCTTTTCTCTTTGAAAGTCATCACATACCGGCATTGTAATACACGGTTCGGCTGCATTAAATATTACATATCTGCCGTAGTTCTGTATTTATAGAGCCCTGATGAGAAGACTTCTAGACAAACATGAGGAACTGAAAACGTGACGTGGATCATAAATATATCAGCCATTAAACAACATCTTACATTTCTTTTCACACAATACGTCTCCTTGCAGTATCAACACTAATTCGGCTCACTTTTATATTTGATCCAATTGGTAGATAGGCTGTATTTACACCATAACGATGCAGAGCTGATATAAAGAGACACCTAGTGGTTAAAGCATGTTATTGAATTTCATTATTTTTATTATTAGATATTAATAGGATCCCTATAAAGTATATTCATTACTCGTTATTCTCTACTAATAGTTAATTAAAGATTGGATATAATGACTATTTTGCACATCCCTTTCAAGATTTCAAGATTTTCTAAAGTTTATTGACATATCATAGAGGCCTACACAACTATGGTGTGCACTGAATGAAAAACTTGGGTCGCAGTTTCCTCAATAGCGCATTACAAGACATCTATCAATATTTGTGCATACCTCCAGCAATGTTAACTATGTTGAAGCACTTATTTTAACTGATATTATACATAATGTATTATACTCTTATAAGATGTATGTAGATATTTCATCTCCGGCCTTGTCAGGTATTGAACAATCAATAAATAAAGAACACAGAATTGTTAAATATAAAACACAGAATTTATGTGATTATACTAAATTATTTACAAATAAACACCACTGCATATTTAACTGTTACACATGCTGATGTAACGCAAATATTCCAACTTGGGATAAAGTATATCTTATCTTAAGCTGATCGATGGCTATACTGCCATATTTGCAAAATGTGCCTCTGAACCTTGACAAGTGCATGTTTCAGGCTTATCAATTAATGAAATGTAATGTTATCAATTAACAACAGGGGTCACACACATAAGACCAGCTGTTAAATACATCTCTTCTGACCTTAGCTAAGCTGGCATGTGGGTATATATATTAATGCTGCCCATTATGGGCACAAGCAATTTTCACCCATTTATTAATTATATGTTTTAAATGTGAGTGTTTCCTGTCCCCTAAACCTCCAGGGATGTACACAGTTGAATACTGGCAACTTCTTATTATGGGAAATACGAAAACGTCTTTTAAAACTACAACTCCCAGTAGAGACGTGCCATAGATAGAGAACATGTTAAGAAACAGAATAGCCAGCATGTGTAGTTCTGGGGACGGGGTGGGGGAGGGGGCGACGAGGTGGACCCGTTCAAATCCAGTTTTGAACAGTCTGCCGTGGTTCCATCCCATTTCAAGTGCTGTTCGAGGCTCTGTAACCCTCGGAGCACACTCTCCAATCACAGAGCTTGAGGACTATCACGGGGTTTGTCAAACAGAGCACATGGTGTAGTCCAAACGATAGCTGGGGATTCTGGGTAGTGGAGTGTTTTCTGCCATCCTTTACTCCGAAAAAAGATTTGTTTCTCCGAATCGAAGGGGAAAAATACAAAAGCATTGCACAATTTAATCCAATCAATGTTGTGTAATTAACAAGGATAATCCAACCCAGTCTCACCAAAAAAACGTGTAATAACTACGTTGGTCCACAACGTAGGATGTAGTATTTCTACGAAAACGCCTCTGAAATTGTAAGATCCCTACGTTTTTTTTCACCATTCATTCCAATGGCTGGGGTCTGTCACGTGATCTTCACATTTCTCCCTGCAGAAAAAAAAAAACATGGCCGAACTTCGTTTTATTCTCGGTGTAAAATGCCTATTTAAAGTTACTGTGGCCATTAAAATGCGTTTTGATGTAATTTGATGCGAGAAATATGAGTTGTTATTTCAGATTATGTGTGCAGTGGATGTACATTATCTTTAGTTTGCTAGTAATTACGAAGATTACTTCAGGAAATGGTGTCGATACAACGTTTTCATTGTTACCAAGGTGGTTGCTAGGGACGCTGCTATCGATATTATTTCTGTTATGTTGTGTAACTGTTTAATGGTGTTATATGTATTGCTACCCCCTTCCCCGTCAAAGTATAGTGTTGGTCCACAGCGCAAACATATTAGTTTAACAAAATCCGCATCTAAAATGGTGCAGAAACGTTATTTTCCCCTGTACAATTCCAGTCTCACATCTCACATCACATCGTCATTAACAAATACCGGAAACAGACCGAAAACACTTTATTCCAAGTGTACTTGCTTTTCTCTTTGAAAGTCATCACATAACGGCATTGTAATACACGATTCGGCTGCATTAAATATTACATATCTGCCGTAGTTCGGTATTTATAGAGCCCTGAGGAGAAGACTTCTAGACAAACAGGAACAACTGCCGCCAACACTGGAAACGTGACGTGGATCATAAATATATCAACAATTAAACAACATCTTACATTTCTTTTCACACAATGCGTCTCCTTGCAGTATCAACACTAATTCGGCTGACTTTTATATTTGATCCAATTGGTAGATAGGCTGTATTTACACCATAAAGGTGCACAGCTGATATAAAGGGACACCTGGAGGGTATACTACGAAGCAGGATTTTCGCTTAGCCGGCTAAATTCAGGGGAAACTCCGGCTTTCCGGTCCTACAAAGCTGGTTCTCTTTTTAGCAGGCTAGATCTCCATGGTAACTTATGCTTAGCGGCTAACCTGGTCGGGACCAGGTTAGGTTGCAGGCTAAGAGATCAACTTAGTGAAAGCACTGCCTGCTGACCAATCAGAGCTCAGTGTGCGGAGTTTAAAGCGATCAAGTCATATTACAGGAGAAAGGAAATACAGAAAAGCTGCCGTTGCAGGAAAGACGGCCGGCAAAAATCACCGACTGTGTGAACGTGAACATTAATAGAATATCACCTCCCATCTTCAGAGCAATCTGACTATTATAACATTAGCGTTAAGAAAGCTTACTGACATATCGGCCACAACATAAGTAACCGGATCAGAGTACATTAAGTACAGTCCGCGGCATATCACTTCATAATGTATCATATATCTCCTTATCTGAGTCAGCTGAGCCGTATCTGGCCGTGCAACACTCACAGTGTCACATACTGTATGCAGAAGTATTATTTTAAGCAACACATTAAGTTGACGAAACACTCGAGACAAATGTAATTAAAGTCAGATCGTGTCTTAGACGGGGCAGTTATATCATAAACCTGTTAATGTACGCATTCAAACACTTGATCTGTTACCAGCTGTATTCACCTTGCAGGTGCAGCTATGTGGCTTTGATCCTGGATAAAGTGTTTAAGTCATGGATGTTTAAAGTTTAACTTCTTCATTTTTGACTAGTATTAAAGTTCACTTTTCATTCAGGAAGTATGACGCTGCGCTGTCAGTGCGCTTCTCCATGTTTGTGATTGGTCGAATGCTCCAAATACCACCCCTTTCATGTGAACGTGCACCTAACTAGATAGGAAACGGCTGGCTTGAGCGATCCACTTGATAACCAGCGTCGTAGTACAGTTTAGCGAGAGCGCGTATGTTTTGGATTAGGCCAACCGGCTAACTCAAACATATCCAGGTTAGGTTGAACCAGTTTCGTAGTATAGGCCCCTGGTGGTTAAAGCATGTTATTGAATTTCATAATTTTTATTATTAGATATTAATAGAATCCCTATAAAGTATGTTCATTACTCGTTATTCTCTACTAATAGTTAAGTAAATACTGTATATAATGACTATTTTGCACATGCCTTTCAAGATTTCAAGATTTTCTAAGGTTTATTGACATATCATATAGGCCTACACAACTATGGTGTAGTTATGCATTGAATGAAAAACTTGGGTCGCAGATTCCTCAATAGCGCATTACAAGACATCTATTAATATTTGTGCATACCTCCAGCAATGTTAACTATGTTGAAGCACTTATTTTAACTGATATTATACATATGTATTATACTCTTATAAGATGTCGATAGTGCAGAATATGACAATGTAATGGTAGAGGTACACATATTGAAAGATGTCTTGTGATGCACTGTTGAGGAACCTGTGACCAAAGTTTTTCATCTCCGACCTTGTCAGGTATTGAAGAATCAATAAATAAAGAACACAGAATAATTAAATATAAAACACAGAATTTGTGTGATTATACAAAATGATTTACAAATCAATCAATCAATATTTATTTATATAGCCCAATATCACAAATGTTACATTTGTCTCAGTGGTCTTCACAGTGTGTACAGAATATCAGTATGACAATACGACACCCTCTGTCCTTAGACCCTCACATCATACAAGGAAAAACTTCCAAAGAAAACCCAGTTTAAAGGGAAAAATGGGAGAAACCACAGGGAGAGCAACAGAGGAGGGATCCCTCTCCCAGGACGGACAGACGTGCAATAGATGCCGTGTGTAAATTGAAAAGATAATACATTTGCAACATAGGTAGTCCAAATGTTTGGAAATGCATGTGTGTATAATAGGAAGATGAATCCACGAGGATATCCATCCAGGACCTATGATCCAGTACCACAGCCACGACTCAAGATCCAGCGCTCGCGATCCAGGACACAGGACCGCAGTATCATCCATGACTCCGGATCCCAGCGTATATAGACACCAAAAAGAAAGACATTTGGGGAAGCTGGGTTAATCGGAACATGAGTGTACACGGGTATAGACAGAGAGAAGGAAGAAGTAAGATGTCCCCCGACAAACTAAGCCTATATCAGCAAAACTAGGGGCTGAATCTAATCAGCCCTAACTATAAGCTTTATCAAAAAGGAAGGTCTTAAGTGCACTCTTAAAAACGGATAGGGTGTCTGCCGCCCGAACACAAACTGGAAGCTGATTCCACAAATGTGGAGCTTGATAAGAAAAGGCTCTGGCTCCCATTGTACTTTTAAAGATTCTAGGAACAACCAACAACCCTGCATTCTTGGAACGCAATGCCCTAGTAGGACAGTAGGGTATAATGAGTTCTTTAAGGTAAGATGGCGCCTGCCCATTAAGGGCTTTGTAGGCGAGAAGAAGAATTTTAAATTCTATCCTGTGTTCTATAGGGAGCCAGTGTAAGGCAGCCAGAACAGGAGTAATGTGGTCCCTTTTCCTAACTCTGGTTAGTACACGAGCCGCAGCATTTTGAATCAGCTGAAGCGACTTGATTGACTTCTTGGTACTCCCTGATAATAAAGAGTTACAATAATCCAGCCTAGAAGTAACAAATGCATGGACTAGTTTCTCTGCATCGTTTTGAGGCAAGATATGCCTGATTTTTGCAATGTTACGTAGATGGAAGTAGGCGGTCCTTGAAATTGATTTTATGTGGGCGTTAAAGGATAAATCCTGATCAAATATAACACCAAGATTCCTTACAGTCTCACTGGAGGCCAAATTAATGCCATCCATAGTTAGTATGTCTTTAGATAATTTGTTTCGTAGATTCTTCGGGCCAAGTAAAACTTGAAGTAAACTTCAGTTTTGGTCGTGTTTAACATCAAAAAGTTTAAGGTCATCCACGTTTTTAAGTCCTTAAGGCAGTCTTGAATTTTATTTAGATGATTAATTTCATCAGGCTTGATTGATAAATATAGTTGAGTATCATCCGCATAACAATGAAAGTTTACAGAATGATTCCTTATAATATTGCCTAACGGAAGCATATATAATGTGAACAAAATAGGTCCGAGCACTGAGCCCTGTGGCACTCCATGGCTAACTTTGGTTTGCGTGGAAGATTCATCGTTAACACGTACAAACTGAGAGCGTTCAGATAGATAGGACCTAAACCAGCCTAAAGCAGTTCCCTGTATGCCAACTAAGTGCTCTAGTCTTTGCAATAGGATATCATGGTCGATAGTATCAAATGCAGCACTAAGATCGAGCAAAACAAGAATAGAGACAAGTCCCTTGTCTGAGGCTATTAGAATATCATTTGTGACTTTAACCAGAGCTGTCTCTGTGCTATGATGTGTTCTAAAGCCAGACTGAAAATCTTCAAATAAATCATTGTTTTTTAAGTAATCACACAACTGTTTTGCGACCGCTTTCTCAAGAATTTTTGAGAGGAACGGAAGATTAGAAATAGGTCTATAGTTGGCTAAAACCTCTGGATCGAGGTTGTGCTTTTTAAGAAGCGGTTTTATCACTGCTACTTTGAATGATTGTGGAACATAGCCTGATAATAAAGACATATTCATAATATTTAATAAAGAAGTGCTAATTAATGGAAAAACTTCCTTCAACAGCTTAGTTGGAATTGGGTCTAACATACACGTTGATGGTTTAGAAGAGAGAATCATTGAATGTAATTGTTCAAGGTTAATGGCTGAAAAGCATTCTAGTTTACTATCTAGTGTAATATTAGAACTTACGATTCCGGGAGCTGTTGATAACACTATACTGGTCGAAGGCAAGAGGTCATTAATTTTGTTTCTAAGAGTAACAATTTTATCGTTAAAAAAGCACATAAAATCATTACTACTGAGTGCTAAGGGAATAGAAGGCTCAATCGAGCTGTGGCTCTCTGTCAGCCTGGCTACAGTGCTGAAAAGAAATCTTGCATTATTCTTATTCTCATCTATTAATGAAGAGTAGTAGGCTGCTCTCGCTTTACGCAGTGCTTTCTTATATTCATTGAGAGTAATATGCCAAATTAAACGAGATTCTTCAAGTTTAGTGGAACGCCATATCCTTTCAAGTTGTCTAGACTTTTGCTTTATTTTGCGGGTTTCGGCATTATGCCATGGAGCTAATCTATGTTGTTTTATTTTCTTCTTTTTCAAAGGAGCAACAGAATCTAATTTTATTCGCAGCGCATCTATAGCACTATCAACAACATGATCAATTTGGGGTGGTGTACATTTTGTATAAGTTTCCTCCCCTACATGCAGACATGCTATCGAGTTAAGTATTGGTTGAATCTCTTCCTTAAATGTGGCTATAGCACTAACAGATAGGTTTCTGCTGCAAGAGCTTTTGACTAATGCTTTGTAGTCTAGTAACAGTATAAACACCACTGCATATTTACAACTATACACATGCTGATGTAACGCAAATGTTTCCAACTTGGGATCAATAAAGTATATCTTATCTTAAGATGATCGATGGCTACTGCCATATTTGCACAATGTGCCTCTGAACCTTGACAAGTGCATGTTTCAGGCTCATCAATGAACAAGAGGAGGGGTCACGGACATAAGACCAGCTGTTAAATAAAGCTCTTCTGACCTTAGCTATCGTGTGGGTATATATATTAATGCTGCCCATTATGGACACAAGCCATTTTCACCCATTTATTAATTATATGTTTTAAATGTGAGTGTTTCCTGTCCCCTAAACCTCCAGGGATGTACAAAGTTTAATACTGGCAACTTCTTATTATGGGAAATACGAAAACGTCTTTTAAAACTACAACTCCCAGTAGAGACGTGCCATAGATAGAGAACATGTTGCGAAACACACAATAGCCAGCATGTGTAGTTCTGGAGACGGGGTGGGGGAGTGGGGGACGGGGTGGACCCGTTCAAATCCAGTTTTGGACAGTCTGCCGTGGTTCCATCCCATTTCAAGTGCTGTTCGAGGCTCTGCACCCTCTCCAATCACAGAGCTTGAGGACAATCACAGGGTTTGTCAAGCGAAGCGGAGAGGATACTTACTTCCAGGTGTAATATTCTGTAAAGCAAATGAGCTGCTCCGACCCTCGGTCCTGACGGACTCCAACTTGTGTTTATTAATCAAACAAATAAATAAACACAAGGATAATTATGTGTTATTGTTGAGTAAATGGAGAATTGCACAGGGGAAAATAACGTATCTATTGTGGTGATTGACATTATTCACCCACGGATCTATGGGTTAGGGTATTGTTCTGCACGGACATTTTAGTGAGCCGGACTTCCTGTCTCCGCCGGTCTTCGCTTCCCGGGCATGAAGCTGTTTACATGTGTTTTGAGATGCTAGATAAAAGTCTAGCTTGTACCTTTGATACCCCGCCTCCGACTCCCATCTCTCGGCACCACACTATGCCACCATTTTAGATGCGGATTTTGTTAAACTAATACGTTTGCACTGTGGACCAACACTATACATTGACAGGGAAGGGAGTAGCAATAAAGATAACACCATTTTACACAACATAACAGAAATAATATCGATAGCAGCGTCCCCAGCAACCACCTTGGTAACAATGAAAACGTTGTATGGACACAATTTCTTGAAGTAATCTTCGTAATAACTAGCAAACTAAAGATCATGTACATCCACTGCACACATAATCTGATATAACAACTCATATTTCTCGCATCAAATGACATCAAAACGCATTTTAATCGCCAAACTAACCTTAAAATAGGCATTTTACACCAAGAATAAAACGAATGTCGGCCATGTTTTCTTTTTCTGCAGGGAGAAATGTGAAGATCACGTGACATAGACGCCAGCCATTGGAATGAATGGTGAAAAAAAACGTAGGGATCTTACAATTTCAGAGGCGTTTTCGTAGAAATACTACGTCCTACGTTGTGGACCAACGTAGTTATTACACGTTTTTTTATGAGACTGGGTTGGATAATCTGGTGTTTTTTAGTCGATGAGTAGTGCAGATATCACTGTAAAATCAATCGGCAGTAAGGGGAATACTTACTTCCGGGTGTACAATTCTCCGTTATCCAATGAGAATGGACACTCTCATTGCCTTTAAGGGCAGTCGACACAAACGAATGCCGTGCTTCCATGAGCGTCCATAGAAGCATATGGACATCCCGGAAAGTTGAAAATGGACGCCAAGGGCCCCCCCCTTGCGTTGAAAATGGACTCTAAGGCCCCCCCCCCTTGCGTTGGAAAAAGCCGACACAGGGGACTTGACATAACGTCAACATAGGCCGACCTGGGAGTGAGGATGTGTTGCCTTGACATGCAAGGACTGCTTGTTTCCAGACATGTAATGTTGTAAGCAATTGTTTTAGGCAGGTTCATGTTTGTGTGTGTTGTGTTGCCTTCAAATATAGGCTACCTGTTAAAGGTGTATGTGTTCCCTGTGAAATAAATTGTAATGATTTTAGATTTTAATAATATTTTAACTTTTGTAATTAACAGCAGCATGTTGTAAGCAATTTTTTTACACAGGTTTAGGTTTGATGTGTTGCCTCAATGTTTGATATGTTGCCTTCAAATACACCTGCAGTTGTATGTGTTCCCTGTGAAATACAATTCAATGATTTTTGAAAACTATTAGAATTGTTGTTTGATGATGTTTGATTCTCACAACAACAACACAAAGTTAACATCCACACCTATAAGCCTAAATGTTGTAACAACAATAACATTATAAATAGTAAAAGAGCTGAACATGGTATTGCACATTTAGCTCAGTGTTACTGACCTGAGATGTTTTATTACAATAATAAATAAATAAATGTATTAATTAAGGTGACTGAGGCTTTTCAACATTTCAGTGTCCCACATTTTGCACAGAACTGTCCCACATTAGGAAAAGCAGATTGTCTGAGACAACTTGGCACTACTGATATGTCTACCATTTCTTTTATGAGTGTAATATCTGCATTTTCTCTTTTGGTTTGATTAGGACACATCCTGGGGATTTCGGAATGGTACTGGATGTTGATTTATTGTATTGGCTTCATATCGCAATATATTCCCGAAGTCTGAAATGCAAAAAATGTCCCACAGTAGGACAATTCACCCTATCCTATGAAAATATCAAATACCGCGCCAGCATCGCCTGCCGTAACCATAGCAACGTAAGTAGCGTAAAGAATGCATCGCCGCCACGTACAGATGGCAACGCCCAGAAATATTCATAAATATAAAACAAATATTCAGAAACTGTAATGAACCATAACTATTATTTATTTCAAGACATTTTACAGAAACTCAACATTTCTAATCTGTGTGACACAAATATGCACGATTGTTTTGGGCTCCCCCTATTTATCTCAAAGTCGGCCTTCAGGGGAGCTCCCTCCCTGGCTCCCCCCCATTTCGAACAGTGGTTGTACATCATGCGTGTGCGCGCATGAAAATATACCACACACCCAATTAAAACACTGCTTTCAGGTCTGCCTATATGATTGCCAAAAAATTAAATAAATGGGGCTCCCCCGAAAGCAAATGGGTAATTCGAACACTGCAGCCAATAGGCTATATTACACAGTTTTAGCGGTGTATATATAGGCCTATATATAGGCCTATATATATATATATATATGCACCAGTGGCGAACCGTGTCTATCACAACTGGACCTTCTGTAGACACACACACCCCCCTGCCAAGAACTAAAGAGTTCTCATAAACTAAGTTCTGATTAACCTTTGTGGGGAAAGTACTGCGTTGTGAAAGCGCCTGAGAATGGGGGCGAGATGGCAACACACATCACAGAATAATTACCGAAACAAAACTAAGTGTTTTTTAAATGTATTACAATGATAACTAGCCTACTGTCCGAAAAAACAGGGGATGCCTGGCTTCCCTTGGCCTCCAGGAGGAAACGCCACTGGTTAATACGACTGTGAATCCGAATCGTGTACCGATGATTAATCAATTCACACACCGGGTTGTATTTGCACGTTCTGCCTCTGCCTGCTTTGGGCCGCTCACTTGTCAGCCTCACAACGCCCAAAATAAAATCTCTGGCCAGAGATTTTATCAATGTCATCATGTCAATCAGATAAGAGCACCACCGTTTGTTGTTCCTCCTAATAACAGTTCCTTTTTTGATGTCGAATAATTGAAATCATTAGTTTGTTTGATGTCATTATTACATATAGTCTATTGTAATTGTATCAACAATTTGTCAAATAACTTGAGTTTCCAGTTACGTTTGTTCTATAATCTCCCTGCACATATCCCGCTCATGTCCATCTGCCTGCAGTGTCTATTTATAGCAGGGAGAGGGGAGGGAGTTCCGTCTCTGCAGTGTGGGAGCTGTCGAAGGGGATGCTGTACATTATATTCGTTTTTATTACTGGTCGTTCACGTCATACAGTATGTCTACAGCCACATTTCCTCTGTATCTTCGATACTCGGCTGCCATGGTGGAATGACGGCGTCCAATCAGCTGCAGGTTCCCCGGAGCCCCGCCCCGCCGTCTATTTATAATAATGCAACAGCAGCTCTGAGCTCTGACAGCAGACTCCGCATCGGCTCCTGCAGCACAGCCCGGACCAGTGTGACTCTACCTGAGCTCAGCCCATACCTCCGCTTTAACTAATCACCAATAGAAGTTCCCCGACGTAAAGACAATGACAGAAGGGGACAACATGCCAGGAGAAGACCGAGCGGAGCGGGGCGAGGAGCCCGCCGGGGCTCTAGCAGAGGAGAAGAAGGAGAACAGGGACAGCAAGGTGACCGTCCCGGAGCCGAGCGCGGGGGCTCAGGAGGTGGAGTTCGTGCACCCAGAGGGTGGCTGGGGCTGGGTGGTGATGCTGGCCGCAATGTGGTGTAACGGCTCGGTGTTCGGGATCCAGAACGCCTTCGGAATCCTCTTCCTCTCGCTGCTCCGGGAGTTCGGCTCCGAGCACGACGCTGACCTCCGCTTCAAGACAGGTGAGTGACCCCCTCCCAGGGCCACCAACACAGGCGTTGTAACCTCCACGAGCAATGCTTTAACTTCAGCATGCCTCAGTGTATTTACACATACAGTATAGCCATTCAACAAGTCCTCTGGTAGGGCGCTTAAGCGAAGACCAACGCCAAACCCTTTTTTGGGGAGTGGGGGCGTTGAACCTCCTCACGCTAGAACACTTGAGTACTAATACATTATCTTGCATTGTTGTGCACTTTTTACAATAGCGTGTGTGCCACATAAGTAAGTGTGCTTAAATGTGCGAATTAGCTAACGCCAGCTACAAGTCATAGGGGAGAGTAAATTGAGCCATTTTTTAGTTATGCTGTCCTCTAAGAAAGGAGAAATGACACATAGTACAAATGAAAACACACACCTATAATTCAGGATGTCTCCTATCAATGGCAATGATAATAATCAATATTTGATCAAGGGCAGTGAAAATATGACTTATAAAAAAAACCTCAACTTGCCCCAGTGTAGGGGTAAGTTGATCCAGGTCAGGGGGGAAGTTGAACCACTGTTCAAACCTGGGCATACCTACAACACATCTTAAAGGTAACTATAAACAATAAATAACAAACCAAATACAAGCTTAGTTTTCAAATATTTTTCATATAAATTTCGATTGAATTGATGAATTTTTTTGTAACATGTTAAAAGGAAATGTAATCATACACATGGTGATACAATTGCATACATCTTACCAATCAAACACAGGGTAAATTCAACTTTAAATGTAGCCTACAATGAGCTCTTATTATCAACTTGGCCTACTTTCATTAATTTCTCGGTTTTTAAAAACTGGCTCAATTTACCCCAAGGCCCATGGTTCACTTTACCCCAAGCCCCATGGTTCACTTTACCCCAAGCCCCATGGTTCACTTTACCCCAAGCCCCATGGTTCACTTTACCCCAAGCCCCATGGTTCACTTTACCCCAAGACCCATAGTTCACTTTACCCCAAGACCCATGGTTCACTTTACCCCAAGACCCATGGTTCACTTTACCCCAAGGCCCGTGGTTCACTTTACCCCAAGGCCCGTGGTTCACTTTACTCCACAGCCCGTGGTTCACTTTACCCCAAGACCCATGGTTCACTTTACCCCAAGACCCATGGTTCACTTTACCCCAAGGCCCGTGGTTTACTTTACCCCACAGCCCGTGGTTCACTTTACCCCAAGACCCATGGTTCACTTTACCCCAAGACCCATGGTTCACTTTACCCCAAGACCCATGGTTCACTTTACCCCAAGGCCCGTGGTTCACTTTACCCCAAGGCCCGTGGTTCACTTTACTCCACAGCCCGTGGTTCACTTTACCCCAAGACCCATGGTTCACTTTACCCCAAGACCCATGGTTCACTTTACCCCAAGGCCCGTGGTTTACTTTACCCCACAGCCCGTGGTTCACTTTACCCCAAGACCCATGGTTCACTTTACCCCAAGACCCATGGTTCACTTTACCCCAAGACCCATGGTTCACTTTACCCCAAGGCCCATGGTTCACTTTACCCCAAGACCCATGGTTCACTTTACCCCAAGACCCATGGTTCACTTTACCCCAAGGCCCATGGTTCACTTTACCCCACAGCCCGTGGTTCACTTTACCCCAAGACCCATGGTTCACTTTACCCCAAGACCCATGGTTCACTTTACCCCAAGACCCATGGTTCACTTTACCCCAAGACCCATGGTTCACTTTACCCCAAGGCCCGTGGTTTACTTTACCCCAAGGCCCGTGGTTCACTTTACCCCAAGGCCCGTGGTTCACTTTACTCCACAGCCCGTGGTTCACTTTACTAATAAACGGAAAGACTGTTGTTGTTGTTGTTGTTGTTGTTGTTGTTGTTGTTGTTGTTGTTGTAGCCCTATTGAACTATCTTTAGGACGGACAGAGCAGATATATATATCGTACCTGCAGGTCACTTCCAGGGTTCCAGTCAGAGTGGAATATCACACAGGCGTCCGCAGCAGTGAGGCTCACCAACTCTTGATCAGGTGTCTGATGTGGGCGGGCGTGATCCTTTCTGCAGCGATGCAGACAGAAAACAAAGAAGACATTATTAATAGCGATGCATGATATTGTTTTTTTGAAACCGATACCGATAACTTCCTGCTTCTCAAGACCGATACCGATACCGATAATAATATAATATATATATATTAAATGTACCTGTAGTTTTTGCACGCCTGGTGGTAAAAAAGACTAGTAGTGAGCGAATGACATGAGCATTACTACTATGAACAAAACAAAGCCAAGAGCAGTTTTGACTTCAAAGTGACCATATTTATTTTCCCAAATAAACTTCTTGCCTTTTTCAAAAGCCTCGTCGATAGGTAAAAGCCCCGGTGCCTTCGCAGCTGGCTTTGGATTCGCCGCTAGTTTAGCAGCGCAGGCGTCTTCGTACGCTGTTAACACACCATCGTAGCCATGGCGATGTTTCAGGTGACTGATCAGGTTGGAAGTATTATATGTATATACGACATGTTTGTTTACTGTCCTGGCTTCACGGCCGCACACCGTTTACGTCACAGCCAGGCACGAGTTAGGGAGCGCTGGATTTGTGAAGAACTCCCCTCTTCCTAAACCACTAATACCACAGTACTGGCAACACGGGAGGAGCCGAGTGAAAAACAAGCGCCCCTCATCCCAATCCACCCACACCGCAGGATCTTTTTCTTTTTTTTTACCCAAAAAATATATTGTATATTATCGGGGCTATTAATACTTTGACGTCATAATAATACAGGGGATGCCTGGCTTCCCTTGGCCTCCAGGATATAATAATAATTCCTAATATCGGGCCGATAATTATCGGGCCGATAATTATTGTGCACCACTAATTATTAATAATAGTAATGATGATAACAACAATAATATTAGTATAACTATTTATATAGCACTTACACAATAATTGCAAAGTGATTCTCACAACAAAAATAAAGAACAAAACAATATCAACAATAAAAAACTAATGATTATAGGAATGTTAAGAGACAAATAAATGCTAAACATTCTGAGAGGCCGACTACAAAAGGTAGACTCAATGGCTCTTGATGACATCAATGAGCAGTCCCAAAACATGCTTCTGTATCAAAAGAAATATGTCCAGATTTCTTCTATTTAGTGTTGGATGATTTGTTGTATTGATTGCTGATGGATGTTAAGATATGTTTTACAATTATAACAAAAAGATTATTGTAATTGGAATCAAAAAGTTTACAAATCTTAGTTTTAATAAAATGACTAGCAATATAGGGTTTATTCAACAGCGGTAAAGCATTAAGTTGATAAATTAACATACACTGAACTGTAAAACTTACCACTATTTAGGAAAGGACCTGATCAGAAGGATTGACTAGTAAGACAGCAAAGAGGCGGAGGAAGTCTCTGTCATGTACAACCATTGGTAGATGTTACACCTGAAAGAAAGATAAGGAAATAAGAGGAGACAGGAAGACAAACATCTGCTTAAGTAAAAGACTAAATCATGTAAAGCTTTACATCTTTCAGTCTTTACAATGCACAGTTGGAAATTACATTCCAAAAGCTAAATTCAAACTCAATACCATAAAACTGGGTACCAAAGTGCTTTACCTGATCGAACACGTTCCACACGGAGCAGCAACCATCCGGCTGGGCCTTTTGCTGCATATCATCTCCTCCCTCTCCACTGTTTCCAGTAGATATCTACTGCCTCTGTCCAATAAAACTGAAATGCCCCAAAACAATCATATTTAAAAAGTTAAAACAATAACTTGCTTTTGGCATTCAAATGTATTAGAATCTCACCTTTTTCCTGGATGTCAGGAAGGCGTTCCCTTCAAGTCCGCAACCAGTCATAGGATTTCAAATCATAGGTTCAAATGCAAAGCCTGAACGATGACAAGAGCGAGACTTTTTTTACAAGATAAGTAATACCAGAGCAGTGTGTACGACATGCAGAGAATAGATCAAATCCCCTGACAGGCTCACACACTTTGGTGATGTCCTCATCTGATAATGATGTTTCATTTTTAGCAGCAAAGTAACATTACTCAAGGTATATGTTGGACCCAACTCATGTACAGTATGTTTTGCATCTCCTCAACAATGGTCTGTATAGTTGAGTAGAAACAAACTGTCCCTACAGTTTCAGGTAGATTAACAAAGAAAAGTTTGGAATGAAGCACAAAACCCCTCTTTGTATTAAGCTAGCTGCCACAGAAAGTACAGCTTAACATGCTAACCTGGTAGAGTTAGCTAACGTTAGCTAACTTCATGTCCAACTAAAAACCTCTAACGTGGATTACATTGATGATTTTAAACACAACTTAACTCTCTCAACTTGTAAAATAACGTTAATATAACATACCCTTAAATAACTACATCACGTTTTTCAGGGACAACACAAACTGCAGAAAACGTTAGCTGCTAACTGTTGTTAGCTAAGACAGCTAGCGCGTAACAATAGCCTCCTAGCAAACTTAAGGTTACGTTAACATTAACTTAACATTGTAAGAAAGCAAAACGAACCTTCGAGAAATCTTTTACTCTCAGACTTGGTGTAATTGTGTAGCGTTGCTTACCTCCAGAAGGACTTTTAGCTGTTTCCCAGTAGAGACTAGAGAGAGCTGTCAGCAGCATTGGGCAAACCAGATAAGACCAGAGAAGAACCAGTTAAGCACCAGAAAAGCACAAGAATGGTTCTTGAACCGGTTTGGTTTATTGGCAGTTTGCAAACCACTTAAGAGTACTGGAGTGTGAAACAAAAGCTGTTGAGTCAGTGTTGTGGTGCTGTTGCTTTGGTCTGCATCTGTGAGATAACCACGCCCGTTCATTTGCATATAAGGAATGGAAATGTCTCATTATGAAATACGAGTCTCTTGAAATAAATAAATGTGTCATTATGAAATACAAGTCTCTTGAAATAAATAAATGTGTCATTATGAAATAAAAGTCTATTGAAATAAATAAATGTGTCATTATGAAATAAAAGTCCCATGAAATAAATAAATGTGTATTTAAATGTACATGTATACATATTTATT
This sequence comes from Pseudochaenichthys georgianus, assembly GCF_902827115.2. Classification (NCBI taxonomy): domain Eukaryota; kingdom Metazoa; phylum Chordata; class Actinopteri; order Perciformes; family Channichthyidae; genus Pseudochaenichthys; species Pseudochaenichthys georgianus. The sequence goes on along the minus strand of NC_047526.1, from coordinate 778,485 downwards.
GCCTCATTTATTTATTTCAGAATTTATTTCATAGGCATATTTATATATATATGTATTTATTTAATTATGGCTTAAATGGCATTCCATAGCCAATTGCACGCTCCCTCAAAACTTGCGACATCTGTGGCATTGTGCTGTGTGATAAAACTGAACATTTTTAGAGTGGCCTTTTATTGTGGCCAGCCTAAGGCACACCTGTGCAATAATCATGCTGTCTAATCAGCATCTTGATATATCACACCTGTGAGGTGGGATGGATTATCTCGGCAAAGGAGAAGTGCTCACTATCACACATTTTTTCAGATTTGCGAACAATATTTGAGAGAAATGATTATTTTGTGTATCTAGAAAATGTTTTAGATCTTTGAGTTCATCTCATGAAAAATGGGAGCAAAAATAAAAGTGTTGCATTTATATTTTTGTTCAGTGTAGTAGCGTCTCGCTGCGGGAAACACACTTTGTCAGCAACTGCTCCATTATCTGTATCAAATGCACACTTAAATCAACACTGCTCTGCACACTTGCTAAAGAACATTTGTGTGGAAATCTCAATGCGTGAGTATGGCCAAAAGTATGGCCAAAAGTATGGGAGTAAATCTCACTGTAAACTATTTAATCATCACCAAATTCTGTGTTATTATGACCGATCATAACTCAGCTTTATGCAGACATACATTTAGCATGGTGTACAGGGCCGATTCTTGGCATAGGCGACATGGGTGGTCGCCTAGGGTGCCAGATCTGGGAGGCGCTGCGCTGGCAGCTCTGGGAGGGAAATACACATTTTTGACTGTTTGCGCTCATACTAATTTTCGGCCTTGATGTAACAACATTCATAATTAAGTAAATGTAACACCCTTTTCACCCGGTTACACGTTTCATTTGCCCTGTACGATGGGCGCTGTAAGTGATGAAAGTGGGGGGTATTGGCTTATCAGGCGCCCGCAGCTCACAGCCAAAGTGGGCGTGGGAGCGAGCGAGAGAGATAACTGAAATGTATGTAAACAAATATTTCCAAGGCACTCCTCTATAATTATTGGGATAAACAGGTTTGAAATCATTCCAATGTATACTATAGGACAGTAAACCAAAAATATTGTTTAAAACTTGAGGGATAAATGTTAACTGGTAAAATAAGATATGAATGAACAACAAAAATAAAATAAGTTACATTTATTTGTTATTGGCTATGGTAGGTTACTGGTTATGCTCACATACTTATTTGATTATTAAAATGTAAACCGATCTTTTTCATATGGGTGTTTAGAGTTGTACCCCCTACAGTAGATCAGGTCTCTAGTAATGTGTGCTCAAAGTGCACCAGATTGAAGCATTTTACTTTAAATGTTCAAACATTTCTTCCCGGGGGGCGTAACCCGGACCCCCCTAGAGGATGTGACGTCCACACCCCAATTCAAACATGTTCATACAATACATTTGAAGCCTTTTTAATGTATATTACCAACATGTCAATACATTTCTGTTTTTGTAGTGTATTGGTCTTTTGTAGATATTTTTCATTTATTCTTTATATTGTGTATTCCTTGGGTACTTTTGTCTTTTCTACTGAACGATTTTTAGGCAGGGGGGGGGCCCAGCTAAATTCTCGCCTAGGGCAGCAAATTGGTTAGAACCGGCCCTGATGGTGTAGGAAACGGGCTCCGTGTTACAAGACGGGTCGGGGGTTTGGCGGTAGCACTGCAGACTCTCTGCACACACACACACACACACACACACACACACACACACACACACACACACACACACACACACACACACACACACACACACACACACACACACACACACACACACACACACACACACACACACACACACACACACACACACACCTGCAGACTCTCTGCACGAAGGAGCCACGGTGCTGCAGCTCCTGATCGGAGCGGAGACATGGGTTCACTAAGCGGAAAAACTATATCCGGTCACAGAGATCTGCTATTATAAATTGTCAACACATAGCGACCCTAAATAAAGTCTATATTAAGAACGAGAGATGTTTTAACATTATGGCTTAAACAAATGACAAATGAGCGAGGGTGATGATGTCAGAGCATCGTCCTATGTGCCGGGGCTCAGCCCCGGACAGCCCTGGCCCAATTTAACCCCTGGTTAGAGGCCCTATTTTATCAGTATGTCTGGACTGCACAGCAGTTACAATGGTCAAACTACATTAGAACAGCATTGTCCCCATGTTGTCTTTAATAGTTACTAACATTAGATGTTTTAATGAGATATGGACTGCAAAACAAAAAATGTCCCTGATTTTCATTTTTTAAATCAAGTCATCGAATGCAAGTAGTCGCCTTAGCTTATTTTGTTATGAGATGTGAATTATTGTTCAATTTAGTTGATGTAATAATCGTTTGGTTTCTTTTACATTAAAAACAAGTTACAATTTTCAAAAGGTCTTTTGATTTTTTTCGGGGGGAGGCCCTTTTTCCAGTTTAGAGCAATAGCCCCTCCAAATGTCTGTGCACGTCCCTACCTCCACCCCTTGAAAGTTATCGCTGTTGACTCAGCCATGTTTATGCACTGCATGTGGACGCGCAAGTCGCACAAATGTTACGTAAATATAAACCTGCGGCGGAAATCCCTGTTGTCTGTCAAAGGGAGAATCTAGTAATTCTTTATGTTAATAGGCTAACTGTTACTGATCTTTTTTTTTATGACCAACTTTTTATTGTTTTTTTTTTTTTTGCCCTCACAAAAGGGACTTATACAGATACAAATTATATAGACAATACAAAAAGAAAAAATAAAGAAAGAAAAAAAAAATATATATATAGGGAATCCCTTTGATTACTGATTTTATAAAAGTAACGCGTGTCGGTTATAAGGCACTCTTTGCCCCTCCTGTTGAACTTTGTTCACAGTCTACAACATCTGCCTACTGTTTAACACATGCAACTATTTTATTATGGCTGCACTCTGGCTGACATGGATATACTATATAGACTCTAACCCCACCTCTGCCGAAGTCCAGAGTTCATGGGCAGTCTGTCTTGATGAATGATGTCTTCCCCTATGTGAGACAACTGGGCCATGGGAATGTGAGGAGGAGGCATGGCAGATGGACTTGAGGCAGCCAGCTTCCACTGAGGGTTATCAGGTTCTCAAGTGATACTCTTTAAACAGACTGAATTTAATTTCGACGGCCTTAATCTCTCCTTGCCTTTTAGGGGACGGATCATGTCAAACTAACTCTGTCTTGAATGGTTTCATACCGACTAACCCTCAAACTGTGACAAAATACCACCAACAGTTTTTGGTGAAAACCTGGGATTCAACATGCCGTTTAGATTTAACCCCTCCCCCCATTGGCAGAGCTCCACTTTGCAAAAAAAAGCACAATATGACCCTTTTAAACATGATTATTTTAATCCTGTGAACCTAGAATCACAGTGATCATGATGAAATGAGGGGGGAAATTGAAGTAAAAAAGCTTAATATGTCATAACTTCAGTTAGTATGCAGTGGTGGTTTTGCCATAAAAAGAACGCAGTGTGCCTTTTTTGCAGTTGGTTCAGATCAGCTTATGTAATCATGTAGGGGCCTCCAAACCTTTGAACCTGGTTCGTTTGGAATTGATTTGATCTGGACAAACACGCTCTTGACTGCAGCTCTGTTTAGGCTTTTGAGTCAGCTGGAATATGTCAGAACATGTTTAATCACTCGTGACAATTGCTCAAATATCAGGCCCAGTCAGGATGGAGTCCAGAACAGGTTGGTTCAATAGAAGAACGTTGTTGTTCCTGCTTATTACCAGAGTCTTTCATCTGTCTCGACACTTTGCTGTCTCATCTGTGTTTGCAGCTTCTGGTTCTGGGTCCTGTCTCCTTGACTTATGGAAGTTCTATAAAAGGTCATCATTTACGGTTGTTTGACGTGAATGCGTGGAATCCAATGTGAAAGTTGCATCACCTAAAGCTGTCATCTAGCAGCCGATATCTTTTAGCCCCCAGCTTCACTTCTCACGAATGGTATTCTTCCAGACTGAAGGCGAAGGATTTGTAATCAGTGGGGTGGTGGCGTTCAAGTTTCCCTCTTTGTTCAACTCGCTGCATACCTTTGCATGGCTTTGTTTATGTGAGAGAAGCTAGCAGATGATTAAACAACGTTCTCTTCTGAACAATGACATCCCTGCCTGGTTATGAAACTCTGCAATTGTTTGGACACCAAGCTGTTTCCATGGGTCTGTTGTACCCTCTGAAATACATATATTATACATAACTAAGTGTTCAAGAACACACGGTTATAAGTGGTTCCTACACTCCTGTGGAATCAGCTTCCAGTTTGTGTTCGGGCGGCAGAAACCCCCTCAATTTTTAAGAGTATGCTTAAGACTTATCTTTTCGATTCCCAAATGTTATAAAAATAAATGTATAGTGCAGGTCTCCTGCAAATAGAAACTGCCGGATTCTAACTTGCATATGTTGGGCAATTTGCACAATTAGCACAAGAGGCGTTAATTTACATGAATGGTTTTATAGTCTGCAGGCAGTACTTTAAAAATGGTTTGGCCGATTTTGAGTGGTTTAAAGGGTTATCAAGGATGTTTAATAAATTACTGACATGTTCAGGAAAAAGCCGTTTTAACCATAAGAGAAGAGAGATAGAATAGGAGGGATGAATCCCTCTTTAATGGTCACACATGCAGAGCACAGTGAAATGTGTTCTCTGCTTTTAACCCATCCTAGAGTCTAGTACTAGGAGCAGTGGGCAGCTATTGTACAGCGCCCGGGGACCATAAAAGTGGCCATATTTGTACTCTCGGTTGGCTGATTTCGACTAGCATGAATAATGTTGCAACCATTGGATATAGAAAGCACAAGAGGAAAATAATTGCCTAAACTGTGGAAATTTATTTTTCAAATAAATAAGCAATCTGACTAATCCAAATGATCGAGATTCCGCTAAATCTTCAAAACCGAGCAAATATGTATACAAATCAGCGAACAGAGAGTACAAATATCTCTCTCGTCTGTGTGCAGGGGGCGGGCTTCTGCAGCACCGTGCACACAGAGATCTGCCGCTAATGGAGAGAACGGAGCGTTCAAAAGTATGTGGACAATGCTCATTTGACATAAGCATTTTCGCGTAAGTGTGGAAACACGGGCAATCGGTCCAAACACCAGGCCAAAAGGCATCATATTCAGTTGGAGAAATGCACAATTTTCCACTGCCTTAACTAGGAGCTCTGTTGCCCCAATTACATGTAAGGTGGGAGAAGTACTCACAGCTTGCTTGTACAAGTAAAAGTAGCAGAGATTAGGAATACTCTGTTACAGTAAAAGTCCTGCATTGCAAATGTTACTCAAGTAAAAGTAAAACAAGTATTGGCATACTTAAAGTTCCAAAAGTAAAAGTAGTGATTGTGCAGATTGGTCCATTTCAGAATAATATATATGATATGTTTTATAATGATTGATCATCATAGTGTTCTCAAAGCTGGTAAAGGTGCAGCTAGTTTGAATTCAATTCAATTCAAAACCTTTATTTATCCAGGTAAAATCCCATTGAGATCAATGATCTCTTTTTCAAGGGAGACCTGCAGCAGTAGGTTCCACAAGAAGACATAAAAACATAAACAACAGAACAACAAAAGGACATCATACATATTATTTTTAAAAATCGATTTTATTTATATATATTTTTTTTTATTATTTATGTATTTATTTATTTTCTGGCTTAGTTTCAACCAAAATATATATAAATATATATATGCTAATAATAGTAATAGTATTAATAATTGTAAATGGTCATTGGTCACACCCAGTTTGTTTTACTGTAAACTTGGAGGAAGCCTGCGTGCAGACTGCTGCTGCAGCACGCTACACACCGCCCCCGCCCCCACCCCCACCCCCCCTCTCCCTCACACGTGCAACTAAAGATGAACAAAGCGGCAGGTAAAAAGAGTTCCTCCTCGTGGAACTACTTCGAACTTACAAGTCCAAAGCAAGTGAAATGCAAGCTCTGCGAAAAGACGTTGGTCTATCACAACTCAACCTCAACAATGCGTTCGCATTTGAGTGCGCCAAAGAGGTTACAGAGAAAGACGCAGCACAGCTGGCCATTACCAACTTCACTTCAAGGCCACGTCGTTGTGATGACATGCTTGTTTGTTGTTTGTACTGTTAAACATGTTCTAGTAAAGAAAACAATGGAATTCCTTTTGTCTGAGTTTATTTTTTGTTTTTCTCCCGTGGGGGGGGGGGGGTCGAATAATCGATTATTATTCGCCAGAGCTGCCGAATAATCGATTTTGATCATGGTCAGTTTCTGGCAACCCTAGTTAGTGGAGCTGCACATCTAAAAGCTTTCTTCCCTAAGACAGTCCTAGCACTTGGCACATTTAATAAAACCACAGCATGCGATCTCAGGCAATAAGTACTTTCAATTCGCCGAGAGATCAGGGAGCAGATATAAGATGGTAGTTTATCCAACATGGCTTTGTAAATGAAAAAGTACCAGTGACTGAGCCTCCGTACAGTAAGTGATGGCAAAACCGCCTTGGTATACAGGGTACAGTGATGCGTAAGTGCTTTACAATTTGTCAACAATCTCAGTGCGCTGTGATACGCAGCATCTAACTTGCTCAGGTAATAGGCAGGTGCATTCATACAGACCAGATCCCCATAGTCCAGCACAGGTTAAAGGTCACAGAGCCTTTTCCTGGCCTCAAGCGAGAAACAGGACTTGTTCCTGTAGAAGAACCCTAGCCTAACCCTCAGCTTTTTAAGCAGGTTATTTACATGAAGTTTAAAAGAGAGACAATCATCAAGCCAGATACCAAGGTATTTGTAACAGGTAATCACTTCAAGTTTTGTTCCTTTGCGTAGTTACAATAGGCTCTGGTGACTTTTTTGCTTTTGAAAAGAGCATTACCTTGGTTTTATCCACATTTAAAAGAAGCTTTAATTCAGAGAGCTGAGTCTGAATAGTGTTAAAAACAGCCTGTAATTTAACACCAGCCTCCTTAATGGTGGGACCTGCACAATACATCACGGTATCATCCGCATACAAATGTAAAGTAGCTTCATCCACATTATCACCTACGCTGTTGATATATATGGAGAATAAAAGTGGTCCTAAAACAGAACCTTGTGGTACACCATTAGAAATGTTTAACCACTCAGAAGACAGTCCATCACAATGAACACATTGGGACCTTTCAGAGAGGTAGTTCACAAACCACCCACTGCATGGCTGGATATGCCTATACTGAGTAGCCTCTGCTTTAAAATGCGATGATCAACGGTGTCAAACGCTTTGGAAAGGTCAATAAACAGAGCTGCACAACTCTGCTTATTATCTAAAATAGTAGTAATGTCATTCACCACTTTCATTGTCGCAGTGATGGTGCTGTGTTTCTTTCTGAATCCTGACTGATGTTTAGACAGGATGTCATTTATACATAAAAACTCCTTTACTTGTTCACTCACAAGTCGTTCGAGCACCTTAGCCAGAACTGACAATTTAGAGATTGGCCTATAGTTATTTAAAATAGTTGCCTCCCCTCCTTTCAGTAAAGGCAAGACATAAGCTGACTTCCATACTTTTGGAATTGTGTTTGTGCTGAGGGAGAAGTTAAAAAGAGAAGTAAGAGGTGGAGCAATAAAATCTGCAGCTATCTTTAAAAAGAAAGGTTCTAAGTTGTCCGGGCCAGCCGGTTTCCTAGGATCTAACTTGGATAATGCTTCATGAACAATACCAATAGTTAAAGGAGTACAACTGAAAGGGTTTTCCAGACCATATTGTTCAGAGTCAAGGATTGGAGCGTTCACAGAAGCAGAAGTACAGTCAGTGACAGAATCAAACATAGAGCCACAAGACACAAAATAGAGCCACAAGACACAACATGCTTATTAAAGCAATTTAGCATAGTAGCCCTGTCTGATATAATGCCAGATGCTGTGGTGAGGCACGGAGGTAGCTCATTTGGGATATCACCAGTGGAAATCGATTTTATGGCTTTCCAAAATTTCGTAGGATTATTCAGGGTTTCTGTGGTAACTGACAAATAGTACTTTGATTTAGCACTTTTTATTTGAGATGTGAAGCTATTTCTTAGCTGCCTAAAACGTAGCCATTCTACCTCTGAGCCTGATTTCCTAGCCTTAGCCCAAGCATTATTTCTCTCATGAAGGAGACTGGACAGCTCAGCAGAAAACCAGGGATTATTTCATCCCTTCACTCTAAATGTACGCAGGGGTGCATGTCTATCTATAATTTTCATAAAACCAAGATAAAAATAAGACCATGCAGTTTCTACATCAGCACACAGATTGATTTTACCCCAATCAAAATCAAACAGATCATGCACAAAACCCTGCTCCACAAAGTGTTTTTTGTCTCTCTTTGTGATGACACGTGGTTTAACCTTTTGGACCTTAGGTCAGGTTTTTAAAATCCTCTGACACAGAAGTTAACCAGTCCCAATTAAAATCACCAAGCAGCACTATTTCCTTGTAGGAAAGTTGTGATAACAGTTTTGCCAATGACGATAAAGAGTCCTTGACAGCCGAGGGGGCCCTGTAGCAGCCCACCACCATGACCTGTTGACCCTTTGTTACCTCAATATTCACGGCTAAAAATTCTAGCTGTTTACTAACAGATTTGGAAACCATATTAGTTACACAAAACTTATTTTTCACATAAATGGCAACTGCACCACCTTTTTTAGCCAGGTCAGTACGATATACACTGTAACCATTCATGTAAATGCTACCCTGGCCTGCAGTATGACTTTGTAGACTGCAGGGTAGCTGGTGGATTTACTCCAGGTGGAACTAGAGTCTGATTTAAGAGTTGAGTTACTTAAAGGTGGGGTAGGTAAGTTTGAGAAACCGGCTCAAGATACACTTTTTGTTATATTCCATGGAATGCTCTTAACATCCCGATAGCAATGAATATCTTAAATGCATTTACTGTGGAAGCCGTAGTTCTGTAAAAAGCACGACCAATCATCTGAGCCGGCCCAGCTAAAGTAACTGGATGGCCTACCTGCCTGTCAGCCTTCCATCTGTGCACAAACTTATCTCGTGCCCTCATTGGTCATGTGCACATCCCTGTGTGTTGGAGGAGGGGCTCTGGAAGGAAGTGGCAGATTTTTTCCAGCTGAGTATTTTCAAATTCTTGCACACTCGAGCTGGTTTCTCCAAAATTACTTACCCCACCTTTAAGTACAGTACTTGAGTAAATCTACTTAGTTACTTACTGCAGGTATGTTATCTATGCTAGCATCCCATAATCCACACTATAGATTAAATAAAGCAATGTTAATGTTGTTTCCAATTTAAAATGCTTATTGTCTTAAACTTGAAGACAATAGGCATTTTAATATAGACCAGAGGGAAGTGAAAAAGATCTTCCGTTTAGTAAAAATAAATAAGAGTCATGGACCTGACAACATCTGCGGTCGTTTACTTAAAGTGGACCTATCATGCTATATTTGAATAATATATTGTAGGGCCATACATATATAAAACATTTCTGTGAAGTTTTTTTTTCAAAATACCAAACAGATCATGCATTTTAGCCATGCCTCATTTTGCTCTATTTGCTCTTTTTTAGCCCTGTTTTTGCAAGGGCTGAATCTGTGAGAAGTCCTCTTCGCTGCTTTTTTGGCAGACTGCAGCGCCACCTGCAGGCCTGGCATGTGTACTACAGCGTCTCCAGCGCTTTCCAACGGCAATGGCCGTGGCTGTCTCCCCCTGATAGGTGGAGAGTTGCCCATATAGGCGGAGCTCCTCGTTTCTGACGTCAGAGATATTTCAAATCTGTATCAGTCTGTATCAGATCCGTTGCAGCCCCGTTTTTAGAGATTTGGGTTTGGAGGAAAAGAGAGAGGGTTGTGTTTTCTGACACTTGGTGAGTTCCCTGACACACACACATATTCATGAATAAAAGACGTACAAAAGTGCATTTTGCATGATAGGTCCACTTTATAAATTAGCCCTGTGTTCCACTACATTTTGAATATGTCTTTACAGGCACATAATGTAAGGTTTGGAAGGATGCTGTGGTATTCCCTGTTCCCAAATCCAGAGGCCCGACAAATCTTAATGATTTTAGACCAGTTGCACTTACATCAATTCTAATGAAGACATTGGAAAAACTAGTCAGAGCAGAAATGTTAAGGAAGACTGAGCATGCACTCGATCCCATGCAGTTTGCTTACAGGCCACACAGAGGAGTGGAGGATGCCACGGTCACCTTACTTAACTTACTTTTTAAACACTTGGAGGGAAATGGATCTCATGCTAGACTTTTATTTGTTGATTTTTCCTCTGCTTTTAACACAATTCAACCTCATATTTTAATTGGCAGACTTTTAGAACAATTTGAAATAAGCAATAATCATATGGGCTGGATTCTTGATTTTTTTTTAACCAATAGGACACAAAGAGTGAGGGTGAATGGTGTCACAATCCTAATGTCACGTTTTTAGTTTAGTCTGTCTTGTTTTGGGTGTTATTTTGCTGTTCTGTTCCCACCTGTGTCTTGTTGTCCTGTCGTTAGTTTCCCTGGTGTGTCTGATTGTATTCACCTTGTGTTTCTGCCTCCCCTGCCCGGCTGTTTCTTGTTCCTTGATTACCCCTCCCTGTATTTAGTCTCTTCCTGTGTTCCCCCGTCTCTTCCTGTGTTCCCCCGTCGGCTCATTGTTTGTTTGTCCTCCCTTCACGTCACGCTTCTTGTTAGGCTCTCCTGTCTCCCTCCTTGTTGGTCACGGTCAGTGTTGTGTGTTTGTGCTACCTGTGTTTTTCATGCCATGTTATTGTGTTTTTCAGCTTTTAAATAAAGCTCGCTTTTGTTTATAACCTTTACCTTTTTGTAGTCTGCATTTGGGTCCTACCTTTTTCCATGATTCCTAACAGAATGGGACCTTATCTGATCAAGTCAGCTCCTCCACTGGCTCCCCACAAGGATGTGTCCTTTCGCCACTATTATTTATACTTTACACTAATATGTGTCTAAGTAGGTGGGAAAATAGTACTATTTTAAAGTATGCAGCTTACTCTGTAATTGTTGGTAGGCTCCAGGACAATGTTGCATTGTCCTGGAGCCTACCTACGTTTAGGACAGAGTGAACCAGCCACGGCCCTGTCATCGACGACTTTGTCAGGTGGTGTGGGGAGTCCCATCTACAACTGAACATAAGCAAAACCAAGGACATGATCATTGATTTACAGTGACCAATCAGAGCACAGTGGGCTCATAGGGAGGGAAGGGGGGGCAGGAGCTCCAACAAGCCGTTTAGGACAGAGAGAATACACATACTATACAGAGATGCTGTGAGAAACCAATGTGAGTTTGGAACATTGAACAATGTAAATCTATTCTAGTAGACCTCAACAATGGAATTATGATCAGTAGCAATGGCCATGACATGGGACCTGTAATATCATGGTTTGTTAACCTGACTTTAAAGAGCAGAAACTCTCTGAGTCAGATCATAAAGTGGTCCAGCAGACTGATTGGTGAGCCACAGCTAAACCTGGAGACCCTGTACCTCAGGCAGTTACAGCGGTTATCCAGCTCAATTTTAGACAATGACCCCAACCAGGGGCGGACTCGCCATCTGTAGAATCTGGAGAACCACAGAACGGCCGGTCGTCAAGGGCCGTTGACGGCCGGCCGTCATAATTTAAGTTGCGCTGACGGCCGACAGAGGGCGACAGCGGCCGCTAATGGTTCTTATCTGTCCAATAATCACACACGAAGAAGAAAAAAGACCGGCCACACGAAGAGAAGGGATTAGACGCCACGGCAGACAGGGAGAATGAAAAAACATGGATACAAATCAAAGAAAACAAAAAGAAAAAGGTGGGGCCGAGAAGGCAAGAAAAAAAAAGGTGAAGTCACTCGCAGTAGTGTTAATTTCGTTGACTAAAACTATGACGAAATATGTTTGTCAACGACCTTTTTTTCCACGAAAACGAGACGATGACGAGACGGCACCGACGGTAGTAAACAATAACTGTAACGAAATCATCACGCAATATCGTTGACGAAAAGTGACGAGACGAAAATGTAGTTTACTAAATAAAAATTATGCCAAAATCTCTCTTTACTTTCGTTGACGAAAAATGAGGAGGCGAAATATTATCAAAGATAACGTTACATCTCTGATAGTCAGTTTTTCTCCCAGCAGTTCCATTTCCAGTGCTGCGGCTGGGCAGCAGCTGTGTGTCTGTGCTGCGCGCGGCGCTACATTTGAATTACACCGGGCAGCGGCACAATATGAACTGTCAGGAAGACTCGGGTCTAACTCATGGTCTAACTAACCTTATTTAACAGAAAATGAAATGGCAACAACAGGGCTTAGGAGCAGTGGTCGCACTCGCGTTAACCGAATACCCCCGTCAGCGCGAGTGATTGATACATTGTGCACTCGCCGGGTAATAATGGATTATGACAGAAATGTTTCAATCCTGTCCGTCGAAAAAGTCTAAAGCCACCACTGCTTGCGAGAAAGAAACGATGTGATATTTGGGCCCATTTTCGCTACAATGAGGCGGAGAAAAAAAGCGAATGCATTGTTTTATCAGAAGGGAAGCAATGTGGCCAAAACACAGCTGGTAAAAACACCACAAACCTGACCAGATACTCTGCAAAGCTGCATTCTTAATCATTCAACCTGTGTTTTTCATCAAATAAGGACAAGATATAATCTTATTTATTTATATATACTAAAATGACAAATTATTGGTTTTGGCTAGACTAGTTTGACTGAAATATTCTATATAATCTGATGACTAAAAAAGACTCAACAGTTTTCATTGACAAAAAGTAGACTAAAATAATTAGTTTTCTTTGACTAAAATAAGACTAAAATGCTCAGACTTTTAGTCGACTAAATCGTGACTAAAATAGTTACTGTTTTAGTCGACTAAAATAAGACTAAATAAAAACAGGATGAAGGTGACTAAATATGACTAAAACTAAAAAGGACATTTAACACAGGACTAAGACTAAAACTAAATAAAAAAATAGCTGACGAAATTAACACTAAACTCGCAGGTGAAGCATATAAATGTCGCAAATTGACAGACCTTGTTGGCAGCAGCGCTGCGACAAGCACTATCAGCAGCAGCTTAGAACAAGTGCAAGATAATGAAGACAATAATGAGGGCGCGAGTTCAGATCTACAGCCAGCCTCGTTGCAACCTGGTCTCACCAGAATGCGTGACTCCACCACGACTCCTTAACACCGCATTGCGTGGTGGAGTCACGCATTCTGCTACATTATCCCAGCAGCTATTGCACACATTAACACATCACAGGAGTGCCTATTTATTGATTTAATTATGAATTTTGAATGTCCATGTTTGTACTAGTGTTTTTCTTTTTAAATGTTTTTTAAATATTTTGAGATTTGACGGAGCAGGGTGTAGTTGTACTTTTTATTAGTCCTTTTATTAGAGATGTGTCTGTTGTTTGTGTTTTTAGGGTGCATTCAGACCTAATAGTCGCTTCTCTGGTGCGCGCCAGACGACAGTTTGTTACATTGTTTCATTTTTCAGAAGGTTCGGTTTGCGTTCACACGGGCAAAACTCAAACGGACTATAAACTTCAAACACAAGTCATGTGCTCGGAAATGCTGTTCAACCATTGGTCAGACATTAAGGGGGTAAAAACGCAAATCCCGGCAATTTCTACCGGAGCCTCCGCCATGGAGCATCGGCAGGTTATTCTCATGCTGCTGTTAATCTGGAGAGCATATCAACAGCAGCGGCGCATATGGTTATGTTTTGAGCACACAGACTTATGGAGCATTGTTTTATTATCACTGTTCTAGCAAAGTGATTTTTTTAAAAATGTTTAAAGGAATGCTCACGTTCATATTGATGTATTTTAATAAATTAAATAATAATAAGTTAACTTGGCCCATTACATGACTATTTGTGTTGGGGGGCCCGACTTTTTTTTTTCTCCAAAGGGGCCTGACAGAAAAAGTTTGAGAACCACTGCTGTCAGCAGTGAGCGCAGACTTCATGTCTGTCGGTGCGACTTTAACAGCTACACGCTGAAAAGCGCTTTGTGTGAGAGCTCCAGAGGACACATGTTGCAACACGCCTCTGGTTCTCATATCCAAACTCACGTGCTGCTGTGGATCACTATCTGGATGGACTACCTCCACATGAAAAAAACGTTTCACTTATGATATAAACGGACATTTCGTACATTTAAGTTATGAAATGCAATGCATGAAATCCTTAACCACCAAACATAATTGTATCATTAAATTGATAGATACGATTGTAGATCTATTTCACCTACTTCTTAAGGGTTGGATCAACTTGTAGATTTCAGAGTTTTAAGTGTAAAAGAATGTAAGCAGCAGTAAACAGGATCAGTTAAGTCATTCTAAAGTTACTGCATATTATTTTTAAATAACTGTATTAGGCCTCAACAAGACAGTCAATATTTTACAGGGTATTTGATCACAGGCCTGTGAGCCTCGACCTGAGTTAGGTGAAGGCTGTCAGGAGATAAAGCCAAGAGCGTGATGGAGGCAGAGCAGCACTCACATGACAAACATCATCAGCCCACAGTCAGTGGGAACCAAGTATATGTATGATGTGAATCTCCTGTTCCTCTCCACTGTTAGAGCTCAGCATATGAAAACACACTGAGGGGATCACACTGCTGCCCTGCACACCATCTGTATGCTTTATTAACACTTATGTTACTTGGTGGGTGTGCCGTTCCACATTACTGTCAGCATGTTATTAATAAGCTTCAGTTGTTATGGTAGTTGTCCGATTCTTTACAGACATAAACACATACACAGTTGTTTGCTCTCGGTCAATATCTTTATGGTAACAAAGTGATGACCGCCCAGAATCATCAGTTGACTGCAGCTCGGGGTTTTGGTTTAGCACACTCACTGAAGTGTGCTAAATGCTTCTTCTTTAGCAACACATACTCAATAAGGATCTGTGAAGAGAACATCTTGAAGAGATGATGTGAAATGTCTTCATCTAAAGTCATGTATTGTCTACAGTTGGTAAATGTGTGGAAATCTTTGATGTTGCGTTATTCTCCATTCTTACCACCAGTCAGGCTACACTTATGCAGAAATTGAGTAAAGGCGTATGTGGGCCGGAAGCCCACCTATACTGTGCACTTAGAAAGGGGGTGGACGAAGAGCTCCCCCAATCACCAAGCAGCCTGACACAACACCCCATTCCCTCTCCTCACATGCTCACCACAATTCTCATTTAACATTTTTCATATGGATCTGTTTTATCGGCTGCAGAGAGAAACCATTCCACACATGCATGTGACAGAGAGTGTTAGGCACACCCATACATTACCCTGGCTGCTACCCAACTTTTGTTTTTTGAGAACGTATGCCAGCATAAGGTTTCACTTCCTGTGCTGTGTGACCACAAAACACAAGAAGGACATGAGTTTGGATTCCTGAGCAGAAAAAAGTGCTTTTGGATTTAGGTCATATAATAAAGCATGCTTAATGTTGCCTTGTTTTATTTATTCTATACATTCTTTAAAAACCTGAGTTGGTATTTTGAACATAGTAATTGTATTGGTTCTCGTTGTAAGTCAATAAATAAAAAGTAGAACTTGGGAGGCAAGCGCACACAAATTGGCGTTTTTAACTGTTTTTAACCCCCCCCCCCACCCCCGGCCTCCAATGGAGCAGCCCAGTATAAACGTCTTCCAGCTGCTGTATCGTAATGCTTCTATATGGTCCAGCCAGATGTGTATCTGCAGTGCCATGAGGCCCTCTTAGGGTTATGACGGGCCTCTTATGATTGGACAGCAACAGCTGTAAGCTAATATTTTAACAGGATAGCCTGTTGTAATGTAAGGCCACATTAAGTCTACAGAATGTCAAGGGCCTGGAGTTTGAGCTTAGGATAGTAGCAAGAATATCCTCAGGTGCTTCCAGGCTCAGGAGTCAGGCTTCAACTTGGGCTGAAATAATGGCAGTCACTCATCCCAAATCTTATTAGACTTGAAAGACGTGGATGTTACTGAAACCATAGACCTGTGTCAGTAACTGTTATCCCCCCACTCTAAAACTGTCACTTACTGTACACTTAATTATTGTTCAAAGAATCACTAAACCAATGTAAATTCTTCAAAGCTTCTTTAAAATGTTTCTCTTCAGTCACATTCAAGTCCAGACTATACATTTCCAGCCAACATTCTGTTTTGGTAAGTCATGCAAACTTCAGGGCCGACCAAAGTAATTGTGGAGTTGTCTTCTGGACCTGCAGCCCCCCAGGAGGGACATTAGTAATGAGTCCCAGTAAGGCCTGGCAGCCATTGATCACACACGTAGAGAAGTGCAAGCTGGACTTAAAGTGGACCTATCATGCTATATTGGAAAAATATATTGTAGGGCCATACCTCTCCAAAACATGTCTGTGAAGTGTTTTGCTTAAAATCCCAAACAGATCACCCGTTGCAGCCACGCCTCACACTGCTCATACCCCTGTTTTGAAGCCCTGTTAGAGAAACGCAGATTTTGGGTCCTTAGCTTGAAAAAAAAAGAGGAGGCGGAGCCTAATCAGAATTCTACCGGAGATAAAGTTAAATTCTGCTGTGATAAAACTCCATCCTGTTCTAAACCACAGCAAGGATTATTTCTGAAACAGTATGGAGCTCAAATGCTTTCTCTCTTGCGGGTTTATCACGAGGTGAGTTCCTTTTTTTATGTCCTGCTTTTTAAACACATGTGCTCTCCAGTACAGGTTAGCTCTGAGTGTTAGCGAGGCTGGCTAATGTAAACAAAGACGAGATTACGTCCAAAACACGTCAGGCATTGTTTCTGATAGCAACTTTCTGTGGGTCCGCTTCCGATTTGACGTCATATCGGCAGCAAATCTGTATCCGCTCATTGTGCCCTGTTTTTAAAAGATTTGGGTACGGAGGAAAAAGGTTTTATTTTCTGACGCTGCGTGAGTTCCCCGACGCCCCGGGGACACATGTTTATGTATAAAAGACATCACAAAGTGCATTTTTCATGATAGGTCCCCTTTAAGTCTTTAAAGAAGATTGTGTATATATTTGAGTGTTGCTTAATCTGGGCTACTACCATTTCTAAATATATACAAAACTTACAATATTGCTATATTGTAAGCTTTGTAAATATTTTGTCTTTTTGTTTGTCGTTTGCTTTGTATGTTTTTAATAATTTAATTTTTGTGTCAATTGTGAGAACGTGTACACTTATCTAATTTACTGGGTTTTGTTTCATGTCATGTCGGGGTGGGGGGTACATTTGATCTGCTTATGGCAGTCTGGTTTAAATGTGCACTGTTGCATCTACGGTATGTATTTGACTACTCAATGACATTCTGTATGATTTTTCTTTGTAATGAAAATTTACAAAAAAAAAAGTAATGAGTCCGAGCTTTGTGCCCAACATGTTCAGCCTAACGTGGGCCACAGCTCGTAACCCCAGTAACCCTGCCGCCCGTCCGCTTTGTTTTTTGTAAGAAGGGGGGTTTACATTTTTCGTTTTATGAGACGAACTTTGGAAACAAGGTCGGGGAACCCAAGGTTCTCCAATTCCTCTGCTCTTATTCCCTTGTGTGAGACGACAGTTCCTTTTCATCATTTACATGTGTTCAGATTAGGGCTGCACGATATATCGTGTCGTGACGATAATCGCGATATTCACATCGTGCGTCAATTTAACTAAATGTTTTAGGACGTACGATATTAAGTATGCAAATACACTCAAACACGTCATGTTACAATTATTTTGCTGCTTGCTACAAAAAGAAAAGGTGCTTGAGTGAGTGACATGCAGGCTCTGCAATCTGCATGCACAGCCAACCACCAATCACAACCATTCTTGATCAGATCACAGCTGGATAACCGAGCTCGCTCAGCTTGTTGCTCTGATAACTTAAGATCCAGAAGTCCGTGACTAAAATCCTTCATCCGGTCAAATATAGTTAAAAGAATACCAACTGTATAGCATTACAGTTCAAGAAGGGATGGTTTGCGGACAAAAAAAACGGTCTTTTCTTCGATTCCTGTATGTTTTCATATCGCAGGGGAAAAGAATATCGCAATGTCAGTTGTTTCCAATAGCGTGCAGCCCTAGTTCAGATTGTGCCCCGTTGCCCTGGAGTCAGAGCGAAGCCGTAGCTTTGGGATTATATATGAAATGTGTCCTCTGATTAAGAGAAGGAAGAAGATACATCTAGGGGCTAGGGGTGTTGAAAATAATCGTTTCTACGATGCATTGCGATGCGGACGTGGACGATTCGGTCTCGATGCAGTGACGGAAGATAATCGGTTATAGAGTAGTAACGTTGCTTCCTGATTTTCCGGCCGCGGCTTTACTATAACGTTTTTTCTGTCACTTTAATATCAAATCGGTCGGTGACGCAGAGATCAGGGAACATACGTGACAGCGGCACAGCAACACCGAACACGGAGCAGTCTGCTTTATCCACCAACACAAGAACACCAGTCCAGAACCGACAGCAGAAGGACCCGCTCTGAATCACTCCGTGTCGCTGCGGCTCAGAGACACAGACAGGGATTTATGTTTTTCAAAAATAATCGCGTTACAATCATGTCAGGTTTTTGGTGTATTTAATTAAGTCTTGGATTGCAGAGTATGAATGTCCTCTAGCAATTTTCAGATGATATATACGTGTGTAAAGTTTGTGAAGGCAGGAGGAAAAAAGCTTCCGCGATCACCGTCTCCTCTCCGTTCCTCCAAGCCCCGCCCCCTCCCTGAAAATAATGAGTGACATGCTTATAGTGACCCGATAGAAACTTTATTATTCACTTAATCACTGAGATATAATGAAGCTAATTTTATCTTTCATTCATTGGATTTATGTAACAGTAAAACAGAGAATGTAAGTGTGCACCCACATGCAGTATTTTAGTTTGTATATGCTGTTGTAAATACTCCTGTTGTCTGCTGTGTTCAGACTCACGTCCTGTGTGTGATGCCTCATTCAGGACATTCAGTGTCCTTTCTTAACAGAAGGCCGTGGCTAGAAGCTGCAGCTAGACTGCAGAAGCATTAGCTTTTTGTTTTTGAGGATGGAACAACTTCACACACGGAGGCTAGACCTATACAATTCATTTATTTTGGTTTATAAATTAATGTCAAGACATTTATGTTATTGATTTCTGAAGCACTTTCTAAATAATAAAAAGAGAGTTCATATGTATTGACTGCATGTATGCATTGATGAAAAATAAGCCATGTGCAGTAATATAGAAAATTGAGGATGCAACGCATTGGTATGAATCGAGATGCACCGGGATGCACCGGGATATCGAACCGAATCGAATCGTTGACAGGATAATCGTAATCGAATCGAATCGTGAGACCAGTGAAGATGCACAGCCCTACTAGGGGCTAGCAGAAGCTGTGCTCCTCGAGCTGCTCTCTTTGTCTCCGATGTTACTCAGCACTCAACTCATCATGTCTGTCCGACAGATGGGGAGGCAGGTCAAATGTGACAATAGATCAAATATAAATGTTTAGCTAAATGAAGTTGTCAGGTACAATATAAAAAAAGGATTCTGCCATGGCAACATGTTTAGAATGTCAGATTATAAGTAATTAAATAAATAATAAAATAAAAAAATAACTATTTAAAAAAGTGCCGATGGTGTAACCTAAAAATGCATTGGTTAGAAGTTTCACTTCCTGGTTAGGGCGAGGCTTTCCTCTGAAGGAACCTCTGTGGTCTGTCTCTTTGCTCACAACTGCAACCTGTGAGACATAGGTTGCTAGGCAAAGCTTTGGCATTAAGGGATAATAAGCTAAAGAAACATTTTACCAGTATGTACAATGCAAGACATAGTTTAAAAAGTCAGTCTCATTATTGTCATAGGAAGGTGATGGCAGAATGTTTGGTGTAAAGGTGGTGGCACACACATCTGCTCCGCGCTGCAGGCAGTGGGCGTCTCCTCAGGTGTGTGGGAGGAGCATGTTTCACTTCTGTCACTTAGGTTCTTCATCTCTCCTCAGTCTCTGTGACATGTCTCGTTTTCCATTTCCTGTTTTATTTTGTACGTACCTCTTGTCTTTCATTTCAGGCCCTGTTTCTTCCTCCCCTTGTTTGTTTTTCCCGCCTTCATCAGCGTCTGCCCCGCCCCTGATTGTCTGCACCTGTCCCCACTCACCTCTTGTTTCAACAGTCCTGTCTCTCCCCTGATTGTCTCCACCTGTCCCCACTCACCTCTAGTTTCAATAGTCCTGTCTCTCCCCTGATTGTCTCCACCTGTCCCCACTCACCTCTAGTTTCAATAGTCCTGTCTCTCCCCTGATTGTCTCCACCTGTCCCCACTCACCTCTTGTTTCAATAGTCCTGTCTCTCCCCTGATTGTCTGCACCTGTCCCCACTCACCTCTTGTTTCAATAGTCCTGCCTCTCCCCTGATTGTCTCCACCTGTCCCCACTCACCTCTTGTTTCAACAGTCCTGTCTCTCCCCTGATTGTCTCCACCTGTCCCCACTCACCTCTTGTTTCAATAGTCCTGTCTCTCCCCTGATTGTCTCCACCTGTCCCCACTCACCTCTTGTTTCAATAGTCCTGTCTCTCCCCTGATTGTCTCCACCTGTCCCCACTCACCTCTTGTTTCAATAGTCCTGTCTCTCCCCTGATTGTCTGCACCTGTCCCCACTCACCTCTTGTTTCAATAGTCCTGCCTCTCCCCTGATTGTCTCCACCTGTCCCCACTCACCTCTTGTTTCAATAGTCCTGTCTCTCCCCTGATTGTCTCCACCTGTCCCCACTCACCTCTTGTTTCAACAGTCCTGTCTCTCCCCTGATTGTCTCCACCTGTCCCCACTCACCTCTTGTTTCAATAGTCCTGTCTCTCCCCTGATTGTCTCCACCTGTCCCCACTCACCTCTTGTTTCAACAGTCCTGTCTCTCCCCTGATCGTCTCCACCTGTCCCCACTCACCTCTTGTTTCAACAGTCCTGTCTCTCCCCTGATTGTCTCCACCTATCCCCACTCACCTCTTGTTTCAATAGTCCTGTCTCTCCCCTGATTGTCTCCACCTGTCCCCACTCACCTCTTGTTTCAATAGTCCTGTCTCTCCCCTGATTGTCTCCACCTGTCCCCACTCACCTCTTGTTTCAATAGTCCTGTCTCTCCCCTGATTGTCTGCACCTGTCCCCACTCACCTCTTGTTTCAATAGTCCTGCCTCTCCCCTGATTGTCTCCACCTGTCCCCACTCACCTCTTGTTTCAATAGTCCTGTCTCTCCCCTGATTGTCTCCACCTGTCCCCACTCACCTCTTGTTTCAACAGTCCTGTCTCTCCCCTGATTGTCTCCACCTGTCCCCACTCACCTCTTGTTTCAATAGTCCTGTCTCTCCCCTGATTGTCTCCACCTGTCCCCACTCACCTCTTGTTTCAACAGTCCTGTCTCTCCCCTGATCGTCTCCACCTGTCCCCACTCACCTCTTGTTTCAACAGTCCTGTCTCTCCCCTGATTGTCTCCACCTGTCCCCACTCACCTCTTGTTTCAATAGTCCTGTCTCTCCCCTGATTGTCTCCACCTGTCCCCACTCACCTCTTGTTTCAATAGTCCTGCCCCGCCCCTGATTGTCTCCACCTGTCCCCACTCACCTCTTGTTTCAATAGTCCTGTCTCTCCCCTGATTGTCTCCACCTGTCCCCACTCACCTCTTGTTTCAATAGTCCTGTCTCTCCCCTGATTGTCTCCACCTGTCCCCACTCACCTCTTGTTTCAACAGTCCTGTCTCTCCCCTGATTGTCTGCACCTGTCCCCACTCACCTCTTGTTTCAATAGTTCTGTCTCTCCCCTGATTGTCTGCACCTGTCCCCACTCACCTCTTGTTTCAATAGTCCTGCCTCTCCCCTGATTGTCTCCACCTGTCCCCACTCACCTCTTGTTTCAACAGTCCTGTCTCTCCCCTGATTGTCTCCACCTGTCCCCACTCACCTCTTGTTTCAATAGTCCTGTCTCTCCCCTGATTGTCTCCACCTGTCCCCACTCACCTCTTGTTTCAATAGTCCTGTCTCTCCCCTGATTGTCTCCACCTGTCCCCACTCACCTCTTGTTTCAACAGTCCTGTCTCTCCCCTGATTGTCTCCACCTGTCCCCACTCACCTCTTGTTTCAACAGTCCTGTCTCTCCCCTGATTGTCTCCACCTGTCCCCACTCACCTCTTGTTTCAACAGTCCTGTCTCTCCCCTGATTGTCTCCACCTGTCCCGACTCACCTCTTGTTTCAATAGTCCTGTCTCTCCCCTGATTGTCTCCACCTGTCCCCACTCACCTCTTGTTTCAACAGTCCTGTCTCTCCCCTGATTGTCTCCACCTGTCCCCACTCACCTCTTGTTTCAATAGTCCTGTCTCTCCCCTGATTGTCTCCACCTGTCCCCACTCACCTCTTGTTTCAACAGTCCTGTCTCTCCCCTGATTGTCTCCACCTGTCCCCACTCACCTCTTGTTTCAACAGTCCTGTCTCTCCCCTGCCCTGTGTCAATTCCTCTTGTTTGTGTCTCCGATTGGTCGTGCCAAGACTCAGCTCAGAAAGGGTCGCTTTGACTCATGTCAGGTTTTGTTTCTTTTGTAGGCTTAAGCTTTTCTTAAGTTCTCTTTTTGTTATGCCTAGTTGTTTCCTCCTTGTGAGCGCCTTTTGTTATTTCCAGTACCTACTCTGTTAAGTATGGGATTAGTCAAGATCTGAATGATCAACAGATTTGAATGGAATCTCTAACATTTTCATGTAGAATAAAGACAAAAGAGTGATTGTACAAATTACATTTATTGAAATTTGAACCAGAAGATGAAGTCTCAAAGAATGTTTTAAATACAAGGACATGAAACAAAAAGGTGGATAATAATAACATCTATTAAATGTATATGTAAAGACATTTGGTCAAATGAAATGACACTGAGTCAGTGATAACAGCAACGCCAGCGTGGATGAAGATGGTGCTGGTCTTTCTTCATGCCCCCCCCCCCTTAAAGGTAGCAAAAGCTAACTTTCATAGCACAGCTTTACTTCTCACTCAACACAATAAAGAAACGGACCGTACAGCAGGGTGCGAACTAGGGGGGAGCAGAGGGAGCTATAGCTCCCCTAGTGGGGACATGAGCTCCCCTGGGAACATGGTTTGTGACATGTGGGGGGAGCTCTCTAAAATACTGATATGATGACCAAATAAATTCCATTTTGGGCATGTTTTTTTTTCAAAGGTGTAAAATAAGTGAAATAAAATTATATTTAGAGTTTATGATTCATGAAAAAAGTGTCGCCTGCTTGCACGCTGCCCGCAGCTCCACCCACTACCCACTCACTCACAAGCTCGTTTAGTTGGCACTAGTGCTGCGTACCGGTACGCCGAACCGGTACTGGACTTGTAAAAAGTTTCGGTTCAAGTCCGGTTAAAACCGGAACGTCAGGAACCGGTACTTGGACTCGCAAAAAAACTAGCACTTACGTATATTCTGGTGTCTGTGGTTATTTAAACATTCCCTGATAAATGTGATTCAGTGTCAATAAATGAGTGCTAATCCCAGTGTGCTCAGTGTACAACATCACATGTCATTTCACCTTCGATTCACGGTTTGAAGACGTAGCATTTCCCCACATGCTAATGCTAACCGGAAGTGAAGAATTTTCAGAATAAAAGTATTAAGTAAATAGTGTGAACTTCCGGATTTTCAGAATAAAACTGATTTAAATTAAATAGTGTATTTAATTCAAAATTACGCCATATCAACATTGATTTTAATTTCTAACAGTATGTATGTACATCACTATGTATGTAGTATGTACTGTATAATGTAAACATTATTATTATATTGAACTTTGTAGTAGTTCACTGTAGTTGCTGTCATAAGTCATTTGTAGACTAAGTGGAAAAAAGTGTTTTTTTTACATTTGTACTTTTTAGAGAAATGTAGACACAAGTTGGAAGGGAGCGCACTAAACCTGACGAGTTTGAATTTCAGTTGTTTATGAGTTAATTTCAATTGATAATTAGCTCACAATAAGTTCACTTTAGTTACTCGCACAACTTGACACAAGCCATGGGTTCAGGTCCGGACTTATAAGTCCGGACCTGAACCTGAACCTCTGGACTTGAGTCCGGACCTGAACCTGAATGTGAGTCCAGGTACGCAGCACTAGTTGGCACTGCATGTTTACCAGGCATTGTTGCTGCTGCTGACATGTCGAAAAGAAAAAAACAACTTACCTTGGGCAATTTCTTTAAAAAGACTGCCAAACAACCTGATCAAGAAGACCAACCGAATGTAGCTGGTGGTAGCACATCGTACGTTGTGACTGCTGCTACAACAGAACCGAGAGAGGAGGGAGCTAACGTCAGTGCTAGTGCTAACTTGACAGCTAACGTTAACTTGGGGGCTGGCCTACTTATGAGAGAAGGGCTATGTGCATCGTTGTGTAGTGTGTGTGTGGCGTTGCGTCTCTCCAGGCAGTGAGAGGGTTGTGTTGTGCTATAGCTGTATTATTAATATTAATATTGTTCATGGTTGGTGCCGCTGGCTGCTCTTATCGCGTGTGTTCGGCTCATACTTGCCAACCCTCCCGATTTTCGCGGGAGACTCCCGATTTCACTGCCCTCTCCCGGTTTCGCATTTCTCCTGATTTCTGCAAATCAGATTTACTCAGGACAGCGCGCGCAACTGAAAGTCTGAGAGGGTGGGGAAAATAGTCACAGAAAACAGAACAAGAATTGACAACTCTGCTCACTCCTGTCCTTCACATATGCTCCATAAAGGATGATGCTACAGGCCGCAAGGCAGTGCCCTTACAACTACAATAAGCATGTTAATGTTAATCCAGCTCCGGGGATCCACTAGCACCCCTCCCCCCCTCCCCCGCGGTGGTTTTGAAATGCTCCCGATTTCTGAGGTCTCAATGTTGGCAAGTATGGTTCGGCTCTGTGTGGGCTTCAGCCATAATAGGCTATAGCCTATGTGAAACAATGTAGCCTGTTTTTGAGTCATTTTAAGTTGATTTAATTAAACAGTCAAACGTTACATTGGTGGTCCGTGGATCATTTATTATCAAGTTGATTGAAGTTTGCGTAGCCCATACATGCTCGGGAAATCTGTTGACATGAACATGATCCATCGGGACGGTTCATGTAAATGTAGACCTGTGGCACCACCCCGTGTGCAACAGGTCTTCTCTTAATAATAGGCCTATGTCTGTGCTGTTGCTATTAATGCACGGATCAGCATTTACCCCCCCACCCCGCAAAAAAGAAAAGAAAACCCGGCTCCCCCGGAGACCGTGGTATAGTTTGCACACTGCCGTATAGTACAGCACAAACAACACAAATCAATACTGGCATATATTTTCACTTGTAGTATTCTAATAATTGAAATGCTGGTTCTTCTGGGGGTGTTCTGTCCACGCTCAGCTACCACACCGCTGCCTGCACTGTACAATCGCTGGAGGACTGGGCTGTCACTCAAAAACTGAGTAGCCAATGGGGACGCACCCCTGAAAGTCCCGCCCACCTGGGACGTTTGTGTCAAAATCGAAAACAAAAAATGAGGGAGCGCAAAAGAGAAAGCTGCAGCGAGAGCAAAAGTCTGATTGAGAAAGAAGAAACAAGAACTGCAAACAAAAACCTGTTAAAACAAAGAAAAAAGACTTATAGTTTACATGATTACACTAATTATTTGTTTGCAACTTAGTTTTGAAATTTATTTTATTTTGCTTGACTCAGTTTTTTTTCTTTTAAACTCATAGTTTTGCTTTATTCTGAGAAAGTGTTGCTTTATCTGTATGATACAAAACTAATCCCATATTAAAAAGGATTACCTGATCTGTGAAATTAAAATTACATTTGTTTTAATTCAAGCCTTTGCCTCTGGGTCGTGCCTCTGGGTCGTGCCTCCGGGTCGTGCCTCCGGGTCGTGCCTCCGGGTCGTGCCTCTGGGTCGTGCCTCTGGGTCATCCGTCTGAGTGGAGACCCTGACAGAGAGCAGAACCTATTGACACGCTTGCGGCCCTGGTTGTGTTTGTTCCCGGGTGACAGCCAGAGTGTAAAGTGGTCTCTCATATGAAATGGAGCCTGACTGTATTCTGCCCGTTGGAGCGAGACGGTGGCCGGAGCATCTTTGCTCACAGGTCGTGGAATATGCTGCAGGGCAAGCTGTTTGTTGACCAGGCCTGGAGATGGTCTCACCACTGCAATAGGATCCAAGTACGCCTGTCCTGTCCTTGCGCTCTTTCCATTCACTTTGGTTAATAGCTAACTTTCCACCAGCTGCTTAATGCGGCCCTCTTTATTGACTCACTGAGGGAAGCCATCAGGGCACCACGCGGCTGGTCTGCTCTTCACATACTCATCTCATGTGTGTAGCAGTGGTTCTAGACCATAGTTGGTTAAAGTAAATGAATATTCGGCTTGATTTGACAAATGAAACGGTTGATAGTGCTTTTTGGAATAAGAGTCAAACAGCTGACAGGACCTTTGCTCGCTCCTCCACACCTAAACGATGTAACTCCAACTCTCAGAGCTGTCGTCTTTATTGCATTTTGTCAGACTGTCTTTGCTTTTATGTTCCTGGCTGTCGGTTCAGTCTTTGTGGGGTGAGCAGGTTCAGAGCAGAGTCTTTAACAAAGCAGACAGGCGACTTAGGGCTTCTCTGCTCGTCTGTCAGAGCCCAGGCCCGGGGCCGGCGCTGGATGTCATTGGGACAGAGACAATCCTGATATTACATTTTTCAATCTGGAATTCCTTTTGGTCTGAAGCGTAAATGCCTTTAAATCGAGAGAGCCAGCAGATGAAACCACAACAGCAATTTCCTGTTATCCTTGAGGGAATCTTTGCCCTTCTTGTTCGCTGACATTTATTACAATATGTAGCTTCACGCTTAAAGCTACATATTTGCTGTTCTCCCCCCAGAGGTGAGCAGGCACCCTGCACCCCGTTGCATTTGGGCTGTGTCTGACTGCATTGTCTGGAGTAGATCCTGCGAGGCTCTGACTGAGTGTGGGCTTGAAGCAGAGCAGGCGCTGAGCGACGCCAGGGAGACTGTTTCCTGACACCTTTGTAACAGAACCAGCATTAACTGTTTCAGTAATGTGAGCTCTTCTGTCGGATCGGACCACACGGGCCAGCCTTCACTCCCCACGCCCACCAATGAGCCTTGGTCACCCTGTCGCTGGTTCACCGGTTTCCCTTCCTTGGACCATCGGTACTGACCACTGCAGACCGGGAAGCTGCAGCTTTGGAGATGATCCGACCCAGTTGTCTAGCCATCAACATGTGGCTCTTGTCAAAGTCCCCTCATCCTCACGCTTGCCCATTTTTCCTGCTTCCAAGACATCAGCTTTGAGGACAAAGTGTCCACTCGCAGCCTAACATATCCCACCCACTGACAGGTGCCATTCTAACAAGCACATCCCTGTTCTTCTCTTCGCCGGTCAGGGGTCATAACGTCATGGCTCATCGGTGAAGAAATGAGACCAGTGGGTATCCAACCACTGAAACGTTATCATCTGTGCATTGTATAAAGCTCAGGTCAATACACCTGAGAGGAGAGGGTTGGGAAAGCTCCCAATACACCTGAGAGGAGAGGGTTGGGAAAGCTCCCAATACACCTGAGAGGAGAGGGTTGGGAAAGCTCCCAATACACCTGAGAGGAGAGGGTTGGGAAAGCTCCCAATACACCTGAGAGGAGAGGGTTGGGAAAGCTCCCAATACACCTGAAATTAACAGTTTTTTACTGGCATTGGTTTTGATATAATACATTAGTTTACAAACACATTCTGTATAAAATGCTAAATATTCAATTGATTACTGGGAGATGATGTACAGACTTCCAAGTACCCAGGTGACGTACGAGCTGGTGCCCACTCCCCTGTCCCCAGCAGGCTGACATGTGTGTGTCGGATGTACCAACACTGCACTGGAAGTTCATTCATGATCCTTTATGATGATCTCTTACAGCTTTGATGATTCATGAATAATGGCATTCCCATCCGCCCCGTTTGTACTTCCTAATGCTAGCCAAAGTGAACACATTGAAATGCTAAAAATGTCCGTCAGCATGTTCATATTGCCCATGTGAACATATGAAATGTGTGCCGACACTAAAACAAAGGTATCCAGCTGCTTGCAGTCGGATTGATGCTGTCACGGTAGCAGGGGGTGTTCTCCCGGAGCTGCTGCCCTGGAGCTCTAACACCTTCCAGCACGCGGGTTAGAGGACTCGGGGGGGTAAAGACGGAACACTGTAACTCGATCCAGTGGGCTCCTGTTACTCACCTAACAACTGATTACAGTACACTCTGACGGCTGTGTGTTTCCCACAGGTCTCCCTGACCTTGCTGCAGCGTTGAGAATACACATCTTCTGTGTCACATGACTGGGTTGTGATGCTATCTAGGACAGGATGTGTGCTTTGATTGGAGACCTATCCCACAGTCTGACTGGTGAACAGGCCCACGGGCGAGCAGACATGTGGTGTCCAAGCATGTCAGCACACACGTGCCGGCTGTTTGTGTAAGGCACTGAAAGGAACTTGTGATAAGACTTTAGAGGGAAACCGAGGGTGCAGATAGCTGAAGGCCCAACTGACCTTCAGCTATCTGCACCCTCTGTTTCCCTCTGCCTCGCTTTGACACGTCAGTGATCAGGCCATGCAGCCTGTCTCAGAAGCCCTATCTGGATCGCTGTAGATGTGTCCTGAGTATCTGAACATACATCAGAGGTGTGCTGCAGTGTGTAACCTCGCCTCACAGAAGACTGCTGAGTCAGCGTGAGGCAATAAAAACAATGTCTTTTGTTCGCTCCAAGAGTCGAGACTCAAAGATGCAAGGCTTGATCACATGCACTTGTACCCAATGTGTTCCTTAAGGGTTCTCTGTGGATGCAGTCCAAACTGATAACCCCTCACTGTGTGTCTCCTGCAGCGTGGGTGGGCTCCCTCTCCATGGGGATGATCTTCTTCTGCTCTCCCATCGTCAGCGTCTTCACTGACGTCCTCGGCTGCAGAGTAACGGCCGTGGGGGGGGCAGCTGTCGGGCTGGTTGGCCTGCTGGCCAGCTCATTTGTCACGTAAGGAAGACATTAAGATTTTCAAATGTGTGTCCTCACTTCATAAAATATACATGACCCTCACTGTGTGTGTGTGTGTGTGTGTGTGTGTGTGTGTGTGTGTGTGTGTGTGTGTGTGTGTGTGTGTGTGTGTGTGTGTGTGTGTGTGTGTGTGTGTGTGTGTGTGTGTGTGTGTGTGTGTGTGTGTGTGTGTGTGTGTGTGTGTGTGTGTGTGTGTGTGTGTGTGTGTGTGTGTGTGTGTGTGTGTGTGTGTGTGTGTGTGTGTGTGTGTGACCTCACACTTAGCTGGAATCCCTTATGTCTACACGTGAGACTCACACTCACATACAGAAATGTGTGATCCCAACAAGGCTGCAAGTGTTCAGCCCTTACTTTATCGCTCGTAGGTGCAATAAACAAGTAATAAAGCGGTTGAATTACTGCTTATCAATTTGCTGTCAAAAGCGTTCCCAGCCCCTCACAGCTCTAAGGTGCAACATGTCTTAGTCACGTGATGTCACTGCTAAGACGTGTTTACCCCGAACAGGACTCTAACCTCTTGAGCCCACCACCCTGCATGTACGTGGACCTGCTCCACCAGACCCAAATCACTCATAGTGTGCTGTTCCAAGTCCTTTGCCATTGCTGAAAAGCCAAGTGGCTTCCTGCTGGCAGAGTTACAGATGCATGTCTTCAGGAAGTCCTCCTCACATAACAATCCCCTTGTACTACATCAAAAGAGAATTCAGTGATAGAGGGCGAAGCACACATTCACAAAGCTCTCTTCTGCAGAATGGTCGATGGCATCCAAGATGTTACCGTCAGCAGTCCATAAACACTCCGTATAGAGCACAGAGCAGGGGCCTCGTGTTAATATGAGTGGGACACCTCGACCAGCCACCTGGGGACTGGCACTAAAGAGCGTCAGAAGGAAGCAGTAGCCTCAGTGGTGTCGGCCTACAATGTGAGCAGCCTTTGAAGTGCACATAATGAAACAGCAAGGACATAGAGCCGTTACTGCTGGAGCACACACCCTGCAGTCTTTGACCTTTACCACATGCATCATTGTTTGTTACAGCTATGACAACTTGTTGAGGAACAAAATCAGAATTGCTAAGACAGTGATGTAACTTGTGTCCCCCCCCCCCCCCACAGGTCCCTGGGCCCCCTGTATTTCACCTATGGCATTGTGTTCGCCTGTGGCTGCTCGTTCGCCTACCAGCCCAGCCTGGTCATCCTGGGCCACTACTTCAAGAAGCGGCTGGGTCTGGTGAACGGCATCGTGACGGCGGGCAGCAGCCTCTTCACCATCACGCTGCCCTTCGCGCTGTCGGGTCTGCTGGAGCGGGTGGGCCTGCAGAACACCATGAGGGTCCTCTGCATCCTGATGTTTGTGCTGATGCTGGCGGGCTTCACCTACAGGCCCCTGCTGCCCGTCAAACCCGGCAACACCCGCACCGGCAGCCGCTTCCCCCCCATGAACAAGATGTTCAACATTCATATCTGGAAGTCTTTGGGGTATCGCATCTGGGCCTTCGGGATCCCAGCAGCCCTCTACGGCTACTTTGTGCCTTACGTCCACCTGGTGAGTGTGCTCTGCTCTCTCCGTGCTCACACTGTCTTGTTGCATTGCTGCTGGGTACCGTTGCCACACTCTCTGGGCTAAAGGTCACTGATGATGAAAAACAGCACAGCAATGCCAATAGAGGAATACCATGGTGGGATTTCTCAGTATCCTTATCCCGTCTTTTGGATGTGTTTATTGGCACAAGGAAGGAGTTAGGGTTACCAAAGGAGGGAGCTCCAACAACACAGATGTCAGAAAGCCGCACTAGCAACCTGAGATGTATGAAAGTGAAAGATGAGAGGAGGAACAGTCTGAGCCCCAGCCTGCAGGCAGTCAACCATGGAGTGTTGCCATGAGACGTGTACCTCAGCATTCAGGAAACGTCTCTGTCCATTAGGAACAGCTTTGGAAGAAAAAGACACTTTGAAATCTTTTATGCAAGAAGCAACAAAGCATGATCCCTCTGTTCTGATTTCATGAGCTGATAGTCAGATAAGAAACTTCATTTACATAACATTTTAACCTAAAGAATAGCTCACAATTATGTATGTGATCCTTGATAATGCCATCTCCAAGTCTGGTCTCAAAATCCAGAGTTTCATTTACTAAATTCAGAAATAGTGTTTGTCGGTCGTGTATAAGCTAGCTATTCTCATTGCTTGTTACCTCAAGAGGTGAAGGGACCTAATGTCCTCACAGTGTGCAGACGGGCAGCCTGCAGGCCTCTCATGGGTCTCAGTGTGTCTGCGTCACAGCAGCAGCAGGTACTGATCTGTGTTCTTCTCATAAAATAACCAAATATGACAGAAGGCTCGACCTGCAGCCAGGACCCAGCTCTGTCAACAGGTGTTCCTTTCCCCATTGGATGGGAACACATGATATTGGAGAGACATGTTGGGAGGGCTGGGCCGCCGAGCCGGGGGGCTCAGGAGTGACTGTTTAACTGGACATGGTGACTGTTATGGTCCCAAAGACACACTTCTCATGTGTCTGCTACTCAGACTGGGACGCCACAGGGCCTCGGCTGCAGCCGCATCACCACCCATGGTTGTATAGCTCCAGCACCCGAAACACAGCCCCACCCCTGCAGGCCTGGCCTCTGTCTTGTGACACGGCATGGGAAGGAGAAGAAGGAAATAGCACGTGGTGTCAAACAGCATATTGTTCAGCTTTTCAGGAAGTCTGTCCTTTGTGTGGGTGCAATGCTCACGCCTTCTCTGCATTACAAATGCTGAGTGCAGCCTTTTGGAGACTTCCCCCCCACACAGCTCTTTACAAACCAAGCAGCGCGTATGGGAAGAATGCAGAAGTGTAGAGTCCAATCTAGGTTGTTTGCACACACACACACCTGCCCATTATCTTCCGCGTATTGCTGATCGAAGATGTTGCCTTCAGGTACGGCCTTGTTCAGACTGAAGGGCCTTGCCACACCTCTCATGTTGAAGAACGGCACATTCTTTCAGTCAGTTTGCATCAGTACTCAGAACGGTATTGTTTTACAAAGCTGCCTCTTCTTTGGAGAGGTTTTGTTTCAGTGTGTAGTGAGGAGCCTTGGCAGGCTGCAGTCGGTGCAGGGTTCAGGGACCATTAGGCAGCTAAGCAGAGAGAACAGCACAGTGGGGCTCTGAAGCAGAAATTAATCAACCCCAACACAGACTATTAAAGCAGCCTATGTGTGCTTCACAGCAGCTACATGTTTCCTTTACATGTTTCCTTCACAGCAGGAGAATCCCGTGTGTATAATACCACTGTTTACACCTGTGTTGGACTCTTGTCAAATTCTATCATGTAAAAAAGACCCAAACCAACATTGAATAGGTCCGACCAACAAGTACTGTCACTGTAGTTCAGGCGTGTACTTCAGGTCAATGGGTTCATGGGAGATGTATGCAGTGGGTGAGTGCTGCAGAAATGCCCAGCTTAGTTCTGAGGAAACCAGTGTGTGGACAGCATGCCTGGGTCTTTCTGTGAGAGTTCATGTATTCTTTTATTTTGTATGCTTAAGCTCTTCTTTGCCACACGACTAGCTGAGTTGCATCATATGCGAGTGTATTCCTAAAAGCTTGATAAAAGACACCCTCAACAAACTACCAGTTAATACATCCTAGTACACAGTAAGTGCCCCAGGTGTTGGCATGCTTCAGTGCACACCAATGGGAGGTGAGAGTGAGAGTAGTGTATGTCGACACACTGATTGCTGCATGGCTTGATCTAAAGCTGTCACCATCTGTCTGTGTTGTTTTGTCTTTTTCTGTCTTTGGTTTCATGTTTTATTTTGAAAGGTCTTCGCCCCCTGTCCTGCCTGTCGCTGTCTGCCTGTGTTCCCTCCTGCCTGATTACCTGATTGTGTTCACCTGGTGCCCTGTGTGTTCTCCTCCCTCCTCACCTGTGTCTTGTTTGTGTGATTAGTCTTGTGTGTATTTAAGTTCTGGGTTTTTTGTCTGTCTTTGTCGGTTAATTGTTTGTCTTTGACTGTGTTCTCGTGTTAGTGTTCTGTTTGTGCCTCTCGACCTTGAAATAAAGGTATTTTTTCAGTTTATTCTGCATTTGGGTCACGCCAGCTTCACTCAACCGTAACAGAATGAACCAACCACAAATGGACCCAGCAGATGATCCATTTGAGGTAGAATTGCAGCATTTTACCTTTTCTCTGGCTTGCTGCTTTGATTGGTGGAAGGGAGCGTCCAGTGTTCTGCAGAAGGGGGCCGCTCTGGTAGAGGCGCACCGGTTGGCTGTGGAGAAACCAGGCTTGGTGAAATGTTTACCTGGCTGGATTGTGAACTTCCTCTGGGTGTGTGATTTCCAGCCTGCTGACGACAAACGTCTCGGTGTGTTCCGTCCGGAGTCAACCCGTGCTTCTGCCCCATGTCCTGCTCCTGTCCAGGAGCCGTTCTCTGGAACTCGTCTGGATTTTGGAGGTCCACTGAGCCTCCAAACGGCTCCTAAAAGAAGGAGTCGCACGGCCAGGCTAGCATCCCGAGCCCCAAGAGCCATGGTTCCGGCCCCAGTTCCGGCCCCAGCAGCCATGGTTCCGGCTTCAGTGCCGGCCCCAGTAGCCATGGTCTCTACTCCAGTTTCGGCTCCCGTACTGGCTTACCGGCCGACGAGTTTCCCCTCTCGAGTCCCCTCTCGAGTCTCCTCTCGAGTTCCTTCTCGAGTCCCTTCTGGAGTCCCCTCTCAAGTTCCTTCTTGAGTCCCTTCTCGAGTCCCCTCTCAAGTTTCCTCTCGAATCTCTTCTCGAGTCCCCTCTCGAGTCCCCTCTCCAGTCACCTCTCGAGTCTCTTCTCGAGTCCCCTCTCCAGTCCCCTCTCCAGTCCCCTATCCAGTCCCTACTCAAGTTCCTACTCAAGTCCCTACTGAAGTGCCGTTGGAGGATCCGTTGGGGGTCCCGCCGACTACTCTCCTGCCAGGGGTCCTGCTAACCCTATGT
The DNA here is from genome assembly GCF_902827115.2 of Pseudochaenichthys georgianus. Classification (NCBI taxonomy): domain Eukaryota; kingdom Metazoa; phylum Chordata; class Actinopteri; order Perciformes; family Channichthyidae; genus Pseudochaenichthys; species Pseudochaenichthys georgianus. The sequence goes on along the minus strand of NC_047526.1, from coordinate 744,437 downwards.
CCTGTGCCGTTGGGGGTCCCGCCGACTACTCTCCTGCCGGGGGTCCTGCCAACCCTGTGTCCTGTCCCGTTGGGGGTCCCGCCGACGACTCTTCTGCCGGGGGTCCTGCCAACCCTATGTCCTGTGCCGTTGGAGGTTCCACTCGGGTTCCTGCTAGCTCCATGTCCTGTCCCGTTGGGGGTCCCGCCGACTACTCTTCTGCCGGGGGTCCTGCCAACTCTATGTCCTGTTCCGTTGGAGGACCCACTGAGAGTCCTGCCAATCCCATGTCTTGTTCCGTTGGAGGTCCCGCCGTTACCTGTGTCACCGGGGGTCCTGCCAACTCCTGGTCCTCTTCCGTGGGGGATCCTGCCGAAGCCTGTCCCACCGGCTCCGGTTCCTGTCCGGCCGACACCGGGTCCTGCCCGGCCTCCGGAGCTGTCCTGTCAGCGCCTTTCTGCGCGGCCTCTGGAGCTGTCTGGTCTTCGCCCTCGAGCCTGACCCCCTGAGAGCCGCGGTCTTTGCCCTCGAGCCCGACCCCCTGAGAGCCGCGGTCTTTGCCCTCGAGCCCGACCCCCTGAGAGCCGCGGTCTTCGCCCTCGAGCCCGACCCCCTGAGAGCCGCGGTCTTCGCCCTCGAGCCTGGCCCCCTGAGGGCCGCGGTCCTCGAGCCTGGCCCCCTGAGGGCCGCGGTCCTCGCCCTCGAGCCTGGCCAGCTGAGGGCCGCGGTCCTCGCCCTCGGGCCCGGCCCCCTGAGTTCGCCCGCTGTGGCCTTCGCCCCTCCATGGTCTCTGCCTTCAGTTTATTCTGCATTTGGGTCCTGCCTGCTTCACTCAACCGTAACAAAAGCTCCATAATTAACAGGAACACAATACAGGATGGAAGTGAGATAAGCACTGATCAATCTATCAGAGCATGTGATGTAGGACAGAGGAGCAAGACACTTCACCTGAACTTGCTCCTGTGGGTATTGTCCACAGTTTCTGACCATTGCATGTATGATATATGTGTAATGTGTGTATATGTAAAGCGCTTTGAGTCATTGAAAAAGCGCTATAATAAATGTAAGGAATTAATTAATTAATTAATTAATAACAGACATTATTGATGCAGTGTGTGATTGAGCTCAATCGGGAATGTCTTCCTGTCTCTGCCTCAAACATACAGAAGTGTTTACACAGCCACTACGACTGAGAGATAACCTGCTCCGGCACTGTGATCACCGGTGTGTGTTTGTTTGTGTTGCTGGGCAATGACATCTGTTATCTTAACTGTAGATGGCAGATGCAGTTATATTGCCTTTCCATTGCTCGTCTGCATGAAGCTGATCAGTAGGAATGTGTGTGAGCAATAGTAAGCCATTTCTCCCAGTATGAATGTTTCATTTTAAGTTGCATTTAACCGGTGAATAGATTTTCTTTTAAAACATAGCGTTACAATTTCCATAACCGGAGCAGGGTTTCCGCTAGGATTTTTTCTCGCCGGTCAAATGTCCGGGCAGAATTTATTTTAACGGACTAATTTGAAACTTACCGGTCATATTTCAATAATAATACTAAGAGTTGTGTAGCAGAGTTTCCGTTAGCAGGTAATTACCGGACTATGAGCGGATATGCTGATGTTTAAAACTCAGTTCACGGGCTCATTTTTATATTGCTTCAGTTCATAATCGTAACAGATCGAAAAATTCAGATTCATTTTTCAATAAATTATTCCACAAACAACAAACAACATAATTATTACATTCAAACAAACTACTTGTAGTAGATGAAGTACATTATTCAAAAGTTTATATTACATTTGGATAATAACACGGGAGAAACGGATCCTCTCTTTTCCCCTCTCCCTCCCTCTCTCTCCTGACAGCCCGTCAGCTAATTATTACCAGACATTTTGACCGTCAGGTTTTGAATTTACCGGTTTTTTATACATTTTACCAGCTAAAAACCGGTAATTACCGGCTAACGGAAACCCTGAACCGGAGTGATCATGATTTGTGCTGTCAAATGAGCTATTAGTGGGAAGTTAGTCTGTGCAGCGCAGGAAATGAGAGCTGAGTTTGACCTCACACAGGAAGTCTCTGTCACAGTTTGATGAGACATTCAAAGCTTTAAAGATAGTGTTCAGATAAAGTGACACGTAGCACACTGAGAGGTGTTACTGAACAGTATGTAGTGTCTCTACTTTAAAGAGTCCTCTCCTGCTGATGTTCAGGTGTCCGCACTTTTTACAGGCTCCCACTGCCTGTTAGCATCTGGCATCTGTTAGCATCTAGCTAACAGATGCCTCCTGCTCACAAACGTTTAGCCATCCCTGCTTATACAAGTAGTAGTTTTAGTTGTCTGCAATCTGCGGAGGCCTACTCCCACCTGTCGAGTACGGCTGTACTGAGGTGTTTTCCTCCGGAGACGTCACGAAGAGAGACGGAGCGGCTCCACCTGTTGCTGCCTGCGATCTGCGATCTACGGAGGCCTGCTCGTCGCGAAGAGACGGAGCAGCTCCACCTGTTTGCTGCCTGCGATCTACGGAGGCCTGCTCCCACCTGTAGAGTACGGCTGCACTGGAGAGGTTTTTACCCCAGAGTCGTCGCGGAGAAACGGAGTGGATCCACGCTTCGGACTTGGCCTGCTTCCACCAGGCGTGTGCTGCTGTGCGGAGGAGGATTTTACCACGGCTGGGGCCTGCTTTCCACCTGTCCTGGTTCTGCTGTTGCAGAGGCCTGCTTTCACCCCGGGGATACCACGCTGCTGCGCTGTCCTTTGCTTCTGTGCTGATTTTGCACATCGTGGATTCTGTGTGCTGGTCTGAGAAAATGGCCCATATCGGGATTCTGCTGTGCCTGTTAACTGTTTTGGACTATGAGAAGATCTCTAGTCATTCTGAGAAGACTACTGGATTCAGGTCTGTTCGGCCACCCGCAGTGGGCATCCCCTGCAAAGGTTTGGATGTGTTGCACAAACAATTACCGGTTGCCTTGTCACAGTCAATCTGCTCGACAAAATATGTTGTTTCTAAATTAGATGACAATGTATGTGTGTCGTTTAAGAGGAAAAGATGCCTGTTTTTGTTGTTGTTATTACTGTCAGGAAATGTACAACCTAACCCTGGTCCGCCCAGTAGTAGTAGTCAGATCACTACTCCTGCTGATTTTAAAGCTAGGTCTGGGTTGGGTTTCATCCACTTGAATGTGCGCAGTCTGTTAGGTAAACTAGATTTTGTCCGTATCTGGGCGAGCTCGATTCACGCTGACGTCATTGTTTTATCAGAAACATGGCTAAACAAATCGATTTTGGCCTCTGACATTGCCTTAAATGGTTTTAATGTGTATCGTACCGACCGGCCTAATAAAGGTGGTGGCGTTGCCATTTATGTTAAGAATAAGTTCAGTGTAACCACATTAGTTTCCAAATCGATCAGTAAGCAATTTGAGTTTTTAGCCTTAAATATAGAAGTGACAAAGGGTCATGGTGGTGGGCTGTTACAGACCCCCCTCAGCTGTCAAAGACTCCTTGTCTTCGCTAGCAAATCTTTTATCGCAACTAGACTACAAGGAAATAGTGCTACTTGGAGATTTTAACTGGGACTAACCAGACCAGACTAACTGCAGTGTCAGAGGATTTTAAAAACCTTTGTATCTCTTTAAATGTTATTCAGATTGTTGACAGTCCTACTCGCCCTAACATTAAGTCCCCTAATAAATCCTCCCTAATTGATCTCATTTTAACTAATGCTCCCTATAAATACTCATCTGTGGGAGTATTTGCAAATGATCTGAGTGATCACTGTGTTGTAGCCACAATTAGGGACACTAAGGTCCAAAAGGTTAAACCTCGTATTATCATCAAGAGAGACATAAAACATTTTGTGGAGCAGGGTTTTGTGCATGATCTGTTTGATTTTGATTGGGGAAAAATCGATCTGTGTGCTGATGTAGAAACCGCATGGTCTCATTTTTATCTTGGTTTTATGGAAATTATAGATAGACATGCACCCCTGCGTACATTTAGAGTGAAGGGACGAGACAATCCTTGGTTTTCTGCTGAGCTGTCCAGTCTCCTTCATGAGAGAAACAAGGCCTGGGCAAAGGCTAGGAAATCAGGCTCAGAGGTAGAATGGCTGCGTTTTAGGCAGCTAAGGAATAGATTCACTTCACATGTCAAAAGTGCTAAATCTAAGTATTATCTGTCAGTTACCACAAAGAACCTGAACAACCCTAGAACATTCTGGAAAGCCATAAAATCGATATCCACCGGTGATATCCGTAATGAGCTACATCCGATAGCTGCAGATTGTATTGCTCCACCTCTCACTACTCCTTTTAACCTCTCCCTCAGCACAAACACAATTCCAAAAGTATATGTCAGCGTATGTTCTGCCTTTGCTAAAAGGAGGGGAGGCCACCTTAAATAATTAAATAACTATAGGCCAATCTCTAAATTGTCAGTTCTGGCTAAGGTTCTTCAACGCCTAGTGAGTGAACAGGTAAAGGTGTTTTATGTACAAATGACATCCTGTCTAAACATCAGTCAGGCTTCAGAAAGAAACACAGCACCATCACTGCCACAATGAAAGTGGTGAATGATGTGGCGAGTTTTTTAGATAATTAGCAGAGTTGTGCAGCTCTATTTATTGACCTTTCAAAAGCGTTTGACACCGTCGATCATCGCATCTTAAAGCAGAGGTTAGCCAGTATAGGCATGTCCAGCCATGCAGTGGGTGGTTTGTGAACTACCTCTCTGAAAGGTCCCAATGTGTTCAGTTTGATGGGCTGTCTTCTGAGTGGTTGAACATTGCTAATGGTGTACCACAAGGTTCTGTTTCAGGTCCGCTATTATTCTCTATCTATATTCATAGTTTAGGTGAAAATGTCGAAGCAGCAACCTTACATTTTTATGTGGACGATACCGTTATGTACTGTGCAGGTCCCTCGATTAACGAGGCTGTTGTTAAATTACAGTTTTGGATATTGTAACTACGCAAGGAATACAACTTGAAGTTGTTGCCTGTTATAAATACCTGGGTATCTGGCTTGATGATTGTCTCACTTTTAAATGTCATGTCAATAACCTGCTTAAAAAGCTGAGGGTTAGGCTAGGTTTCTTCTACAGAAACAAGTCCTGTTTCTCGCTTGAGGCCAGGAAAAGGCTCTGTGACCTTTTTACCTGTGCTGGACTATGGTGATTTGTTATATATGAATGCACCTGCCTATTACCTGGTCAAGTTAGATGCTGCGTATCACAGCGCACTGAGATTGTTGAAAAATTGTAAAGCACTTACGCATCACTGTACCCTGTATACCAAGGCGGTTTTGCCATCACTTACTGTACGGAGGCTCAGTCACTGGTACTTTTTCATTTACAAAGCCATGTTGGATAAAGTACCATCTTATATCTGCTCCCTGATCTCTCGGCGAATTGAAAGTACTTATTGCCTGAGATCGCATGTTGTGGTTTTATTAAATGTGCCAAGTGCTAGGACTGTCTTATGGAAGAAAGCTTTCAGATGTGCAGCTCCACTAACTTGGAACAGTCTGCAAAAAGAATGGAAAATTACCAATCTGGTACCACTACATGTTTTTAAAGCTCGGTTGGATGCTACTCACTCAGAAGCTGTTCGTACCGGTACATGTGGTTAGATATGTAAATTGTAATCCCTGTACATGTTGCTGTATGATGTCCTTTTGTTGTTCTGTTGTTTATGTTTTTATGTCTTCTTGTGGAACCTACTGCTGCAGGTCTCCCTTGAAAAAGAGATCATTGATCTCAATGGGATTTTACCTGGATAAATAAAGGTTTTGAATTGAATTGAATGATACTGGAATATCATTTTAAGTCATTCATGATTTTCTAGTTAAGAAAAGTGATCAAAAACCAATGCCTCCAGCACTGCTTCTTGGAGCAGGACCTTTCTGAACAGAGCACGCTGTTGTGGCATATTGACAAAGATGATAAACCATAGAGTGGTCTCTGCAGATGGATGTGGGGGAGGGGGGGTGTCCTGTTGCTGCTTGTGGAACTAGAAGTAGCTCCACAAAGCGGGCCCTTCTTTTCTCACTGGCTCTCAAACTCAGGGCCTCTCAGACTGGGACTCTGGAGACACATACAGCAGGTAATATGTGCAAAGCATCTGGGCTGCCTTCCTAGCAGTCTGCAGTGAATCTAACAGCGGCTGCACACAGAGGAGATAAGGTGGCATGTGTTGGATAACAGTTCTGATAACGACAACACACTGCTGCCAGACAGCAGTGTGTTGTCCGAGTTAGCCCTCACACTTCCAAACACTCAAGGGCTCACAGACATAAACAGCCTGTCTTCTGATAAATGCAGAACAGTGAGCACCCCATGCGAGAGAATGGTCTTCAGCACGCACTGCAATGTACAATCTGAGAAACACCGCTTCCTTCACAAAACAGCATTATTTTAACTAAGAGAGATTCACTTGGATTTCAGATCCTCCTAAAAAACGAAATCATGTTGAACGCCCTCAAACCACACAAACACCATATTTTTAAATAGTATACCGGGGAATCAGTGCAGAGAAACGAGTTTAAATTCAAGATTTTAAGGTTTCTTGTCATTACATAGACAACTACGGTGTAGTTATGGAATGCATGAAAAACTCAGATTGCAGGTTCCTCAACACGGCAAGTTACAAGTTAAAAAACCAGGCCGTGATGCAGCCAGTCAGGATCCTCTCTATGGAGCACCTGAAGGTCAGGATCCTCTCTATGGAGCACCTGTAGAAGGTCAGGATCCTCTCTATGGAGCACCTGTAGAAGGTCAGGATCCTCTCTATGGAGCACCTGTAGAAGGTCAGGATCCTCTCTATGGAGCACCTGTAGAAGGTCAGGATGCTCTCTATGGAGCACCTGTAGAAGGTCAGGATCCTCTCTATGGAGCACCTGTAGAAGGTCAGGATCCTCTCTATGGAGCACCTGAAGGTCAGGATCCTCTCTATGGAGCACCTGTAGAAGGTCAGGGTCCTCTCTATGGAGCACCTGTAGAAGATCAGGATCCTCTCTATGGAGCACCTGAAGGTCAGGGTCCTCTCTATGGAGCACCTGTAGAAGGTCAGGATCCTCTCTATGGAGCACCTGAAGGTCAGGGTCCTCTCTATGGAGCACCTGTAGAAGGTCAGGGTCCTCTCTATGGAGCACCTGTAGAAGGTCAGGGTCCTCTCTATGGAGCACCTGTAGAAGGTCAGGATCCTCTCTATGGAGCACCTGTAGAAGGTCAGGGTCCTCTCTATGGAGCACCTGAAGGTCAGGATCCTCTCTATGGAGCACCTGTAGAAGGTCAGGATCCTCTCTATGGAGCACCTGAAGGTCAGGATGCTCTCTATGGAGCACCTGTAGAAGGTCAGGATGCTCTCTATGGAGCACCTGAAGAAGGTCAGGATCCCCTCTATGGAGCACCTGTAGAAGGTCAGGATCCTCTCTATGGAGCACCTGTAGAAGGTCAGGATGCTCTCTATGGAGCACCTGTAGAAGGTCAGCATCCTCTCTATGGAGCACCTGAAGAAGGTCAGGATCCTCTCTATGGAGCACCTGTAGAAGGTCAGGGTCCTCTCTATGGAGCACCTGTAGAAGGTCAGGGTCCTCTCTATGGAGCACATGTAGAAGGTCAGGATCCTCTCTATGGAGCACCTGTAGAAGGTCAGGATCCTCTCTGTGGAGCACCTGTAGAAGGTCAGGATGCTCTCTATGGAGCACCTGTAGAAGGTCAGGATCCTCTCTATGGAGCACCTGTAGAAGGTCAGGGTCCTCTCTATGGAGCACCTGTAGAAGGTCAGGATGCTCTCTATGGAGCACCTGTAGAAGGTCAGGATGCTCTCTATGGAGCACCTGTAGAAGGTCAGGATCCTCTCTATGGAGCACCTGTAGAAGGTCAGGGTCCTCTCTATGGAGCACCTGTAGAAGGTCAGGATCCTCTCTATGGAGCACCTGTAGAAGGTCAGGATCCTCTCTGTGGAGCACCTGTAGAAGGTCAGGATGCTCTCTATGGAGCACCTGTAGAAGGTCAGGATCCTCTCTATGGAGCACCTGTAGAAGGTCAGGGTCCTCTCTATGGAGCACCTGTAGAAGGTCAGGATGCTCTCTATGGAGCACCTGTAGAAGGTCAGGATGCTCTCTATGGAGCACCTGTAGAAGGTCAGGATCCTCTCTATGGAGCACCTGTAGAAGGTCAGGGTCCTCTCTATGGAGCACCTGTAGAAGGTCAGGATCCTCTCTATGGAGCACCTGTAGAAGGTCAGGATGCTCTCTATGGAGCACCTGAAGGTCAGGATCCTCTCTATGGAGCACCTGAAGGTCAGGATCCTCTCTATGGAGCACCTGTAGAAGGTCAGGATGCTCTCTATGGAGCACCTGTAGAAGGTCAGGATCCTTTCTATGGAGCACCTGAAGAAGGTCAGGATGCTCTCTATGGAGCACCTGAAGGTCAGGATCCTCTCTATGGAGCACCTGAAGAAGGTCAGGATGCTCTCTATGGAGCACCTGAAGAAGGTCAGGATCCCCTCTATGGAGCACCTGTAGAAGGTCAGGATCCTCTCTATGGAGCACCTGTAGAAGGTCAGGATGCTCTCTATGGAGCACCTGTAGAAGGTCAGCATCCTCTCTATGGAGCACCTGAAGAAGGTCAGGATCCTCTCTATGGAGCACCTGTAGAAGGTCAGGGTCCTCTCTATGGAGCACCTGTAGAAGGTCAGGATCCTCTCTATGGAGCACCTGTAGAAGGTCAGGATCCTCTCTATGGAGCACCTGTAGAAGGTCAGGATCCTCTCTATGGAGCACCTGTAGAAGGTCAGGATGCTCTCTATGGAGCACCTGTAGAAGGTCAGGATCCTCTCTATGGAGCACCTGTAGAAGGTCAGGATCCTCTCTATGGAGCACCTGAAGGTCAGGATCCTCTCTATGGAGCACCTGTAGAAGGTCAGGGTCCTCTCTATGGAGCACCTGTAGAAGGTCAGGATCCTCTCTATGGAGCACCTGAAGGTCAGGGTCCTCTCTATGGAGCACCTGTAGAAGGTCAGGATCCTCTCTATGGAGCACCTGAAGGTCAGGGTCCTCTCTATGGAGCACCTGTAGAAGGTCAGGGTCCTCTCTATGGAGCACCTGTAGAAGGTCAGGGTCCTCTCTATGGAGCACCTGTAGAAGGTCAGGATCCTCTCTATGGAGCACCTGTAGAAGGTCAGGGTCCTCTCTATGGAGCACCTGAAGGTCAGGGTCCTCTCTATGGAGCACCTGAAGGTCAGGATCCTCTCTATGGAGCACCTGTAGAAGGTCAGGATCCTCTCTATGGAGCACCTGAAGGTCAGGATGCTCTCTATGGAGCACCTGTAGAAGGTCAGGATGCTCTCTATGGAGCACCTGAAGAAGGTCAGGATCCCCTCTATGGAGCACCTGTAGAAGGTCAGGATCCTCTCTATGGAGCACCTGAAGAAGGTCAGGATGCTCTCTATGGAGCACCTGAAGGTCAGGATCCTCTCTATGGAGCACCTGTAGAAGGTCAGGATCCTCTCTATGGAGCACCTGAAGGTCAGGATGCTCTCTATGGAGCACCTGAAGGTCAGGATCCTCTCTATGGAGCACCTGTAGAAGGTCAGGATCCTCTCTATGGAGCACCTGTAGAAGGTCAGGATCCTCTCCATGGAGCACCTGAAGAAGGTCAGGATCCTCTCTATGGAGCACCTGTAGAAGGTCAGGATGCTCTCTATGGAGCACCTGTAGAAGGTCAGGATCCTCTCTATGGAGCACCTGTAGAAGGTCAGGATCCTCTCTATGGAGCACCTGAAGAAGGTCAGGATCCTCTCTATGGAGCACCTGTAGAAGGTCAGGATGCTCTCTATGGAGCACCTGTAGAAGGTCAGGATCCTCTCTATGGAGCACCTGAAGAAGGTCAGGATCCTCTCTATGGAGCACCTGTAGAAGGTCAGGATGCTCTCTATGGAGCACCTGTAGAAGGTCAGGATCCTCTCTATGGAGCACCTGTAGAAGGTCAGGGTCCTCTCTATGGAGCACCTGTTGAAGGTCAGGATGCTCTTTATGGAGCACCTGTAGAAGGTCAGGATCCTCTCGATGGAGCACCTGTAGAAGGTCAGGATCCTCTCTATGGAGCACCTGTAGAAGGTCAGGGTCCTCTCTATGGAGCACCTGTAGAAGGTCAGGATCCTCTCTATGGAGCACCTGTAGAAGGTCAGGATCCTCTCTATGGAGCACCTGTAGAAGGTCAGGGTCCTCTCTATGGAGCACCTGAAGGTCAGGATGCTCTCTATGGAGCACCTGTAGAAGGTCAGGATCCTCTCTATGGAGCACCTGAAGGTCAGGATCCTCTCTATGGAGCACCTGTAGAAGGTCAGGATCCTCTATATGGAGCACCTGTAGAAGGTCAGGATCCTCTCTATGGAGCACCTGAAGGTCAGGATCCTCTCTATGGAGCACCTGTAGAAGGTCAGGGTCCTCTCTATGGAGCACCTGAAGGTCAGGATGCTCTCTATGGAGCACCTGTAGAAGGTCAGGATCCTCTCTATGGAGCACCTGAAGGTCAGGATCCTCTCTATGGAGCACCTGTAGAAGGTCAGGATGCTCTCTATGGAGCACCTGTAGAAGGTCAGCATCCTCTCTGTGGAGCACCTGTAGAAGGTCAGGATGCTCTCTATGGAGCACCTGTAGAAGGTCAGGATCCTCTCTATGGAGCACCTGTAGAAGGTCAGGGTTCTCTCTATGGAGCACCTGTAGAAGGTCAGGATCCTCTCTATGGAGCACCTGTAGAAGGTCAGGATGCTCTCTATGGAGCACCTGTAGAAGGTCAGGATCCTCTCTATGGAGCACCTGAAGAAGGTCAGGATGCTCTCTATGGAGCACCTGAAGGTCAGGATCTTCTCTATGGAGCATCTGAAGAAGGTCAGGATGCTCTCTATGGAGCACCTGAAGGTCAGGATCCTCTCTATGGAGCACCTGTAGAAGGTCAGGATCCTCTCTATGGAGCACCTGAAGGTCAGGATGCTCTCTATGGAGCACCTGAAGGTCAGGATCCTCTCTATGGAGCACCTGTAGAAGGTCAGGATCCTTTCTATGGAGCACCTGTAGAAGGTCAGGGTCCTCTCGATGGAGCACCTGAAGAAGGTCAGGATCCTCTCTATGGAGCACCTGTAGAAGGTCAGGATGCTCTCTATGGAGCACCTGTAGAAGGTCAGGATGCTCTCTATGGAGCACCTGTTGAAGGTCAGGATCCTCTCTATGGAGCACCTGTAGAAGGTCAGGATCCTCTCTATGGAGCACCTGTAGAAGGTCAGGATTCTCTATATGGTGCACCTGTAGAAGGTCAGGATCCTCTCTATGGAGCACCTGTTGAAGGTCAGGATGCTCTCTATGGAGCACCTGTAGAAGTTACAGAGTATCCTGGAGTCCATGTTGAACCTCTTCAGCTTGCGGAGGAAGAAGAGCCGCTGTCGAGTTGTTTTGGTGAACGTTCTTCTTCATGGACATGCTGCCACTCCAAAAGGCTCATCTTACCGTTGTTTTCACCTCTAATGCTTTACTATCCAGAGATATTTAACATCATAAGACATGTTCATTTTCAGCCCTGTGGTGTTTCTGTGTGCACTTCTGACATTGTTTTAAGTTCACATTGGATTAGAGCCATGCCACAGCTGTGCTCATCCTTGTCCTAAATGTCCCCAGATGAAGCATGTGGAGGAGCGCTTTGGAAAGGAGGCCAGTAAAGAAGTTCTGCTCATGTGCATCGGCATCACATCCGGTGTGGGCCGTCTCATCTTCGGCAGGGCGGCAGACTACGTTAACGGAGTCAACAAAGTGTACCTACAGGTGAGGGAAACACACCGAGCTGAGCTGGTCCCCTCTGGACTCACCAACTGATAAGGCTATTTACATATTACATATTACATTACACTATCAACTCAAACTAAACTTGTGAAGGTCATGTGATACTAAAACTCACTGAAATCCAAACTAACTTGAAATGAAACTGCAACCTTTCAAGGACACTTAATAAATGTCAATGTTCTACATAAAGAGAAATAAACCATTGAATAATGGAGTAAGAATCTGTCCTTCCAGGTGGCCTCGTTCTTTGTCATCGGCCTCATGTCGATGATGATTCCTCTGTGCAACATCTTCGGGGGGCTGATCGCCGTGTGCCTGCTGATGGGACTGTTTGACGGCTGCTTCATCTGCATCATGGCCCCCATCGCCTTTGAGCTGGTCGGAGACGAAGATGTCTCCCAGGCCATCGGCTTCCTGCTGGGCCTGATGTCCGTGCCCATGACTGTGGGGCCCCCCATCGCAGGTAACAGGAATACTCTAAAACGGTGTTAATGCTCTATAAGCTCCTGCATGTGGTATACAGTAAATACTCCCAGCACACTGACTGTCCACCACGTGTCATTCAAGTGTGGGGTTTAGTGCATTTATGGCGCATTTCCACTACAGCGCGGAGCTCGCTTTGAACGTGCCGAGCCGTGCGGGCCCCGTTTTTGGTTGCGTTTCCACTTGGCCTAGTAAGCCTACCGGCTAGCGGGTACTATTTCACAGTTTTTCTGGCCCCATAAAATCAAGGTTCTTTCCAGGCCAACAACCAGGCTGAGTCGGGCTGAGTATGCTAAACTAGAGAGAGAATCGCTGGCAAGGGGGCTACAACTACAACACGATGAACATATTTGACCGTGATTTAATTGTAATACACGTTTCAAAATGATGCCGAAGTAACAACATACTGATACCGGTTAGTAAAAACCATGAATTAATGCTTTGACAAGTCTGCAGACAGACGGCAGGCGAAAAACCTTTTAAAATGCGTGTTGTCGGGTTCTGATGACGTCATCGCCCTGAATGGCAGCCTAAGATAGCAGCTCCTCCAAAGTAATAGTTAATTAACCCCGTAAGGTCGTCAAATAAAACAAACTCTGAGAATAAGCGACTTGACAGTGGGGCAATAATGGGAAGAAGGGATGGAACCAATAAAAAAGCCGATGGATAACCTGGAAATGAAGAAAAAACGGATAACGGCAGGTACAAGATGGCGAAGCTAGCGCTAGCCCATTGGGCTTAGCCAAAGTTTTGGAGGAGATACAGGACTTTCGAAAGGACACGAAACAACAACTAAGCGATATTAAGGCTGAGCTTACCAACGTTAATACAAAAATAGCCGAGGCAGAGACACAAATTGAAAAGATGGAAGACCGTGTTCAAAACGTGGAGCAGGTGCTAGCTAAGATGATGAAAGTGCTGACTCGGCAAGAAAGCAAACTACTCGACCAAGAAGGGAGATCTAGATGGGAGAATATAAGGATATATAATGTCCCCGAAGGTGAGGAGGGGAACGTCTTAGGTGGACTTTGTGGAAAAATTACTACGGGACACCCATGACTTCCCCCCGCTACAGAGGTCCACATCGAGAGGGCGCACGGGTCGCTCGTTCCAAAGCCCCCCGGGGGACCAGGAGACAAACCACGGTCAATCATAATCAGATTTAACCGCTACAAAGTGAAAGAAGAGATTTTGCGGAGGGCCTGGGGAAAGGAACGGGTGTTTTAAACAGAAGAATGATATACTTTGATCAAGACTATCCCCCTGCAGTCCTGCAGAAGCGAAAGGAATACTCCGAAGCGAAACGGGTGTTAAAGCAGAACAAGATCCGCTTCCAGACTCTGTTCCCCGCCAAGCTGCGAGTATACTATGAGGATGGGACGCGGCTGTACCAGACGGTGGACGAGGCTACAACGGACATGACTAAAAGAGGTCTGCCTGTCAGAGTGACCAAGTCCAAGGAGAGCCTGGCTGAGCAACTGGCCCGCTATGCCTGGAAGGTGGTCGGAGGATCCGAACCACAGGGGGCAGAGGATGCGCGAGAGCAGGGCATCAGAGAGAAACTACGGATCTTCAGGAAGGAGCCTCGCCCCCCTCAGAGGAGATGTGACGTCTGGATAACGTCGGTGAGCGGATCTAGATTTAAAATGAACAGGTACTTTATATTTTGTTTGCTATGTTCATCACCTTCCTCCCTCCAAATGGGAATACACACGGGAGGAATACCCGGTGTAATGGACGGAGACTGTTATCTTCATGGAGATTGCAACGGGGGCCCACAGGCGAGAGAGGCTTTCCCCCATGGCGAGATGTTCTAGCACAGGCAAGGGTCCTCCACGGGAGACCCCTACCTTGGAACCACACCTTTGTTATGTTACATGTTGTGTTGTTCTTCATTGTTCAGGGAGTAGATCTGTTATTCTTTTCTTCGTTAGATTTGAAACACAGAAAGTAAGAGACACATGGCTAACGACAAAGTAAAGTCAAACTCATCTCCTTTAATGGGAATGGGCTGTTGAATCCAATTAAACGCAGTAACATGTTAACTCAAAGAACACCCCCATATAGTGTACCTACAAGAAACACATCTAAACGATAAAGAACATGAAAAACTTAAAAGAATGGGTTTTGCGAATGTATTTTTCTCCTCGTACAAATCAGGACACAGAAGAGGAGTTGCTCTTCTCGTCAAGCAAGCTACACTTTGAGAAAGTCTTTGAAATGAAAGATGAGGAGGGTTTGTTTTAATAACATGGATGGAAATCCAATGACTCTGTTGAATGTTTACGCACCTCCTGAAAGGAATTTTCATTTCTTCCAGAAAATGGTTGATGTCATCATAATGGAAACGACAGGTATTCTAATATGCTTAAATGTGCACTTACACCCTGAATGAAACTGTTCTAGGAAGAAAACTAATGGTACAACATCTCTACATAAGAAAGTGAACAAACTGTTTGAAGATGTTGGTCTGATTGATATATGGCGGGACCTCTCTCCTAACAGAAGAGACTGTACTCATTATTCCGCCCCTCACTCTTCATACACGAGAATAGATTATTTCATAACATTTGGTAAAGGTAAAATAAACACGCGTGGAATTGGATCAATAGATTGAAGTGACTCATATACAGACAGTTGACCTGGACCTAAGACCAAGAGTAATGTATGGAAACTAAATGCAAGTTTACTCAATGATCCCTTTGTTGAAGAAGAAATCAAGAAGGAGATCGGCCTTTACTTGGAGTCCAATGATAATGGAGAGGGTCCCCTCCCATGTTGTGGGATGCTTTAGAGGCTGTTCTTGGAGGGGACATGATAGCACTGTCCGCATACAAGAAACAAAGAGGAATAAAGAACAAGAGGATATACAAAATAAATTGAAGGAACTAGAAAGAAAACACAAAATTAGACAGACTCAGGATGCATTGGATGAGATTAAGAAAATAAGGAACGAAATTAACAATTTGGCTACATAAGAAATTGAGAAAAAATGAATGTTTCTTAAACGGAGGTACTATGAGAGCGGGACTAAATCTATGAAAGTACTGGCATGGAAACTGAAGAGAAAGATAGCAGAGAATACAATCCACCAAATCAGGGATCCAAGAACCAAAATAATCAAACCAAATGAAGTGATATCCAGGAAGCTTTTGAAGCATTCTACAAACAATTGTACTCTGGAGTTCCAGGGTGCAGCCTTACTTAAATTGACACTTTCTTAAGCTCTATAGATCTGCCGACCCTAAATGAAGAACAAAATAAAATTATGACTGTCGACATAACTGAGGTTTAGGTGAATTAAAAATTGCAATAAGTAAACTTAAAACTAAGCAAGTCACCAGGATCAGATGGCTGTACGGCAGAATGGGATAAGGAATGTAAGGGCGAGTTAACACCGAGTATACTCTCAACACTCAATTGGGTCTTAAAGAAGGCTCAAACACCGCCCAGCTGGAACAAAGCCATAATATCTGCAATTCCAAAAGAAGGAAAGGATCAAATGGAGTGTGGATCATTCGGACCAATATCTGTTCTGAATGTGGATCACAGGCTTTTTACTTCCATCATGGCCAGACGTTTAGAACAAGTCCTGCCTAAATTGATCCACAATGACCAGACAAGTTTTATTCGACAAGTCAAACACAAGACAACATACGAAGGACACTACATGTCATGGACTACATGCTGAAAAGGCTTTTGACTCGGTACATTGGGATTTTCTCTATCGAGTTCTACATAGATTTGCTTACATGACACAATTATTAAAACTGTACAGGCATTATACAACAAGCCAACTGCTAGAATTAAAGTTAATGGATATTTGTCAAATAGCATTACCCTCGAAAGAGGCTCGAGACGAGGTTGTGCATGGTCACCGCTACTCTTCGCACTCTACTTGGAACCATTGGCTCAATACATAAGACTGAAGAGATTGGGGGAATTACTAATCACGGGCGGGAACACAAGCTGGCTTGCTACGCGGACGACATTTTGTATTTTTGGCTCAACCAACAAACTCTCTCCCTAAATTGATGCAATCACTTGAACAATATGGTCGACTGTCAGGATACAAGGTCAATATTGCTCAGACACAATTGCTTACAACAGACCACCAGGTAAATTAGAAATAGACCCTTTGGCATGGCACACAGAGCATTTCAAATATGTAGGCGTTATAATACCAAAGGATCTTTCAGAACTATCAGAATACAATTACTCGCCTTTAAACACAAAGATTAAGGAGGACATAGCTAGATGGAACCTAATCCCTTTCTTTAGTCTCAGCTCAAGAATTTAATCCATCAAAATGAACATACTGCCAAGACTACTTTATTTGTTCCAGACCTTACCAATAGAGATGAACCAAAAACAATGTAACGAGTGGGACAGAATAATATCAAGGTGTATATGGCAGGCTAAAAGACCTAGAATTTGTTTTAAAACTTTACAATTATCAAAAGAAAAGGGGGGGTGGGCCCTACCTTCCCTTAAAGAGGATTACCGGGCAGCACAGCTGCCTCCTATGGTATGCTGGTGCAATCCATCGTATGATGCTAATGTAAAACCATGGAAGAGAAAATATGATCCATTCCCATACAAGCAATCATAGCTGACAGCGACCTACAGGGCTACATATATACCATTGAAAATCCATGGGTAAAACTGACTCTTAAAGTATGGAAAACAGTCATAACTGAGTATAAATTAGAGGAACATATTACAATTCTGAAATGGTGTGCATATGACTTTACTCCTAATAAGGAATAACTGCTCTTTGCAGCATTAAAGAGGGAACGCTGTTTAGTTTTGAAATGCTTAAAGAGAAATTCCTATTAGAAAAACAAGACTTCTATCGATACTTCCAGATGCGACATTATGTTAACAAAAATGTTAAAACTATAACAGAGTCAAGTACAGGTGTGATAGAACTATGTAAAAAAGCATACGATTCAAAAACAGATAGCAAAGTCATTTCATGTATGTATAAAGGGCTATTGAGTCTTAAAATACACTCAACCCAAGTGGGAGAAGGAAGGAGGGGTTATCATATCTGAGGAGGAATGGACAACAATATGAAAATATCAGTGGAAATGTACCAGTTCACATAACTGGAGGCCGTTTGGTTGGAAAGGCCTGATAAGATATGTTATAACACCCTCTCAGAAGTCTCACTCTGGTGGGAACTCAGACTGCTGGAGAATTCAAATGCAAATCATTATCACGTTTTCTGGGACTGCCCTGTTATTGAGGTCTTTTGGAGAGAGATACATAAAGCCTTACAAGATGTGTCATGTGCCCATGGAGCGTAAAATATCATGTGCCCACGGATAGTAAGACTTTGTTCTTTGGACTCATACCTCAAGAATGGACTAAAAAAGAGAAATATTTATTAAATCTGTTGCTAGGAAGTGGTTATCACCTGATAGCCCAACTTTAAACACATGGATGGATATTACAATGGACATTTACAAAATGGAGAGGATAACATCATCTGTCAATCACAAACTGGAACTATTTGTGTCACGATGGAGAAAGTGGACTGATTTCGTAAAACCTCATAGGCCAGATTTAATTTTTACAAACGTATGATTTTACTGTGAAGACCTGATCACTCCCTATTGTTCGTACTTTTTACTGTCTTTATTTTATCTTTGTGTAAAAAAAAGAAAAAGGCATTTCGGAGAGACAAACTGAAAATGTACAATTATTATGTCTTGAAAAAACACTGTAATTGTTTGCTGCCAAATGTCAATAAAAAATATATTAAAAAAAGAAAATGCGTGTTTTCTGAATGGAGCTTGGCTAAGCTAACGTTATATATGCTCCGACCGTCCACACTCACAACAACGGCCTACAGACATAAATAAACCAGCGACTGTATTCTCCATGACACAGACAGTCTGTGGTTTGTACTTGTTTCACTTCTGTCTAGTTTCTGAACAGATATGAGGAGCTGTGAGCTCTGAGTACTAAGAGCTAACGGCTGTGTTGTTTTTCTGGGGCTCTCATTGAAGATGACGTCACGGCTCCGCCAACACTGCGTTACTATAGATACTGCCCCAGTTCCTAAACTGTAATGGAAACGCAGCATAAAGTGAGCCGGGCCTAACAAGGCCTAACGAGGCCTAGCCATACAGAGCGAGGCCGTCTAGTGGAAATGCGCCATTAGAGACTTCTCATGAGATCTGGAGTAAGTCACTAGTTCTAGTAGAAGACTCAGTCTGTGGGGGTGTATGGGCGTATACCCATCAGAGGGTCAGTGGTTCAATCCCCAGCTCCTGACGTCAACATGTGGAAGTGTAGATACTGAACCCACTAATTGCTCATGAAAGCATATCTACTCTATTGAAGTGTATGGTAGTTACTTCAGATAAAAGTATCAGCTTAATGAAGTTTAATGAAATGTAGTTGACCTCTGACCCGTCTGTGGACCCCTGACCTGTCTGTGGACCCCTGACCTGTCTGTGGACCACTGACCTCAGAGTAAAGAAGCTTTTCCTTCCTGTGTGTCTGTCCTCTCAAACTTCTGTTCCTGGCTCTTTTGCACCACCTACTGTTTATTTTGGCATCTTGCAGTTGCTGAATGTGTAGGGAGTACAGCCAAAGATGTTTCCATTCCTGAGGAATGATATCATACATACATATATATATATATATATATATATATATATATATATATATATATATCAGATAAAGTAAGAAGCACTTCAGCAGATTCATATGCAGAGCTGATCCTTCTCAAATACAAATACATGTTCCTCACAAAGCAACACAGAGACACAGTAAGTGTCCAGGTCGGTTCAGATTCTTTTGGACCCTCTTTAAACATGAAGAGGAACCACAGGCACGATGACATCATTAACATGCTCTGCAGTAATGAAGTGCACCGTGTCACTGTTTCATCCAGTCTGAAGTCTTCTCATTCGTCTCTCTCACATGTATGAAGATACCACTGACAGACTGGGCTTCTCATTAAGACGATGTTTGAAATGATAAGCAGCTTCCTGTACTTCCTACAGGTTGCCTTAGTGCACATACATGTCTGCATAGGAGGTCATCAGAGAGCCTGCGGTCAGCTCCCTCAGGTTCACTCGCATGTGTTCAATGGTTCTCCCAATCAGCATGCTTTAACTCCAGGATGCTGAATATAAATGAAAGGAGGCACACGTATCCCTGCAGACAGCCCATGTACAGGCTTCACTCGGTGAAGAGGCAGGGTGCTGCTGCAGCTCTTTCTATGGTGTTTAAGTAGTCATAAGTTAAGAACATCTCTGTCTCTGCTCTAGGGTTCCTGAGGGACAGACTGGGCAGCTACGACGTGGCCTTCTACCTGGCAGGTATCCCCCCCATCGTTGGAGGGGCCATGCTGTGTCTGATACCCTGGGTGGAGGCCAGGCGCAAGAGGAGGGAGAAGGAGGAGGCCCTGAACAAAGAGCAGGACGTCACTCAGAGGATGATGGAGCCTGAGAAGGCGGAGCCTGAGAAGGTGGAGCAAGAGGCACAACGAAAAACTGGCGAGTCTGTCCTCTAAGTGTCCCACTGGCAGACTGACAGAGACACAGGACCAGCTGGATCAGCACCAAAACATGCCAAAGTGTTGAACCATATCAGAAAGAATCAAAGGTGAAGTCCAGTTCCACATGAATGTGGTCCTGAAGAACTATGCATTAGATCGTTTGACGGAGCTCGTCTAACAACAGAACATTTGAGAAAACTGCTCATTTCATGTTTCCATAAGGGAAAGAAGGCATGCTGTGCTTATTACCAACGTAATGTCAAAGTTTAAAGCCACTGTATCTACCAAAAACAGATGTGGCAGTCTTAAGGGAAAGGCAGACTCAGGCCATTCTTTACAATCAGTTTTCAACACACTTACACTTAGAAGAAAAAACACTTATTTGTCCTGAAGCCGCCATCTTTATCGTCTCCTGTTAACTACGTCTTAGAGCCAACATTTAACACTGGGGGTGATGTGGTCATAGAATTCAAAGGGGCAGGCAGAGTGTGTGGGGTGGGGGCTGACTGGATCCAGGAGCTCTGTGTGGCCCCACTCAGACCCTCAGGGGCCCCAGACCCTCAAGGTTCAGCGTTCACCATGTCACAGTTAGCTTGTTGTAATTCATTCCACATTAGTTTGGTAATTGTGTATGTACGCCATAAACTGAAATGATAGGGGCCTTAAAGAGTCTTAATATACGATGTCCCCCAGTGTGTGTGACTTCATCATTTCACTTGATATCAGCTTATTTGGTGTTTATTCCTATATCAAATTGTGATATATGGAATAAGCATAACCTAATGATTAACCATTACAAACCCAATATACAGAAAGTGGGGGGCCACAGAGGTTTTAGGGGCCTGACTGTGCCAGAGAAAGCCCAACAGAAACACGTCCACAACAGTACTAACAGTACCACTCTGTTATATGTTATTTTATAAAGCCAGAAGGTTAGCTTAGCTTAGCAACCAGCCTGGGAACAGCTGGAGGAACATCCCTAAGGCTCAGTGTGTCTGATCTCAAGATGAATGTAAGGATGTTAGTGCTGGTGTTCCTGAGGTTCATGTGCCGGACTATTACTCGGCGAGGAGCTAAGGTAAGCTCATTTCCCCGTACGTTAAACCATTCCTTTAACAACAAAGACTCTTGTCCAGCGCACACACCCAAGCGTTCAGATATGAACGTGAATATTGACTCATTGGAAACATATTGGCATTTAGACTGTATGGGTGGTTCTCAATGTCGAGTAAAGCTGCTCCAGAGCCACTATTTCAAGCATACTACGTCATCGAGTGCCGCCGAAGGACTGTTCCAATGTCCAGCATACTTGGAATTCTACCGAGCCCGGCGTACTTCGTTTGGAGAAATGTCGAGGCTGCACATGTGTAGACTCCGGTCTTAAAATCCCCACAATGCTTTGCGCACGGACCAATTTCCCCAAATCTGTGGCGGAAAATGTAAGGTGGGGCCTCTCATATGACTCACACCTGCACACTTGCTCGCCTGATCCACTCTTCGTTTTTCCGCTCACCCCATGTCTATTAGTGGCTGTAGTATTGACATTAAGCAGTATTTCTTTGTTAACCGCCAGTGTTGAGGTTTGTTTTGAATGTTTTTTCTCTGTAATTTAGTAACATTTTAGTTTACACTCTCATCGTGTGACATGGATTCACAAAGTCGTGCCTTTGTCGTAAAGTCTCATATGTTTCATGGTATACAGTCCACTCCAAAACTATAGGAACAGCAAGGCCAATAGCTTTATTGGGGAGAACCCCTCAAACAACTGAAAGAGTGAAAGCCTCATCACAAAAGAAGGATGCAGACGTTTGGTGATGTCAGTGGGTCGCAGGCTTGATGCAGTTATTGCAAGCAAAGGATGTGCAACTAACTACTAAGTATTATTCACTTTTCACACTATGTGAAGTCTCTGTCCCGATACTTTTCCTCACTTGGAAAATGGGTGTGTTTAAACAAAAGGTGCTTCCTTCTCAGTTGTTTAACAGATCTAGATGTAAATGCCTGAAGTACGGACCTTTTGGCTCATCTCAGTCTTCTGATGAAAAACCTAGTGATTTTCAGTGTACAGCAAAAATAAAGCAATTGGCCTCGCTGTTCCAGCAGCTTTGGAGGGGACTGTATAAAGAACATGAAGTTTGCTCTGTCAAGGTCATAACAAGTCATCACCTGCTCGCGTCCAAAAAAAACAAAAGGACCAAAAAAACACACCACCTCACATTTACAGTATGGTATCATTGGAAGCACAAGTGGAAGTGAGGACATGAGTGTGACTAATCATTGACTGGGACCATCAGTCAGTGAAGGCAGTTAATCATTATCTCTGTGCCCGGTTCTAGCTGTTAATAGAAAGGGATTGTTTTATGTTTTCACATTGTATTTATTTGTTGGTTTGTGTGGAGAATGTCATGCTGTAATTGACGGGCATTTGCCTAAAGCCTTGATTTATTCTAGTGAAGACCAAAATGTAGTGGAATGAAAGTGCTAATGCTGTTGGCGTAGTGTCTGTGTTGACTGGCAGATGATTGTGGAGAGCTTTGAGTCCATGGTGTTTCCTCTACCTCAGATGTTGTAAATGTGTCGAGCTCTGTTCCTCCACCACAGCAGCGTGACTCGACCAACCAAATGACTTACAAGTCTTAGATACCTCTCTCCAAAGCGTGGCTCTTTAATGAGCTGGTTGCTGTTCAGAACCAAAATTGCCTTTTTTGATATGAGGAACTTCGACAGCGTTTACATATTTTCTCCCCCCTAAATATATATTTTTATTACAATTAAATCACATCTGTTGCCTTCATTCGAATGTATCTTTTTTTAATGTCATTAAAATGGAATGACTGTTTATAGCAGACTTTAGGTTCTTTTTAGACTGCTTTTCGTTTCTTTTTTCTCCACAATGTTTATAGCATTTCATTCAGAACTTGCTGTTATTATTTAAACTTAAAATTAATTAAACCACAGGCTTTATTCTGAATATCTCGTGTATGAAATTGATCTTTTTTTCATCCTATTTCTGCATAATTTTTGCCTAATATTTGTTCATTTATTGCTACATGTTTGTTTCATGCATATCTTGAAATGTTTTCTACAAAAGTATTACTTTCTTATCTTTCCTGCAGGACATGTGGTGAACTACAGTATATCAAATGTAATATTATGTAAACATGTAAACATCGCATTTCAGAATTTTCAAGACAGTAAAAAAGAACGTTTACAATTTCTGAGACTTTCTTATAATTTATCTCCATGTCTTTGTCTGGTATTGCTGTTGTTAGGTAAGGCCCATTTCGGCTCAAATGAACATGATTCAAGGTTCATAAACCTCGTCCTTTTTACAGTTACACAACAAAACACATGTTGAATGTATTGTATCATTGTAAGACTGTTATCAATTTTTGCAAATTAATTATTCATATATGATTCATGAGAGGGAATATTTAGATTCATGGTATTATTTTCACATGTTTCTCTCCATTCTTCCTTCGGCCAATGGCAGGGCCGGACCGGGACAATAAGTCAGGCCGGGAATTATACACCCAGCCAGGCCACTACTAGTTTTTTGTGCCATTTTGCTGGATTTATTTGTCAACTTTTACAGCGTTGCTGCCCATAGTGATAGCCCTCTAAACAGGCCCGGTTCCAGAACAAAATGACTCAGGACTAATGACTAATCTGTAATTAGAGAGGGTGCAGAGGTAAAGTGCTATTTTTATAAGTGGGGAGTGGACCTAACACCCTCTAAGGGGGTTCTCACCTCCTCTAGGGGGGTCCTCACCTCCTCTAGTGGGGTCCGGGGGCATGCTCCCCCAGGAAGATTTTCTTTTAAATATTGAAGTTGAAAGCACCAATCTGGTGCACTTTGAGAGCAACATGAAGAGATCTATGGATACATCTCTTAACACCATATGAAACAGAACTGTAAACAGATTTACTTTTTCTTTATGGATATTTTATAAATCACTCCCTTTTTAAGACTGAAATGACTCTACATGCACAGCAGAAGATGGCATCTTTTTTACATGAATATTCCAGCCAAGCTCTGTTTTGAAACCATGAGCTGCAAAATGAGCGCCTTATCCCACTGTACAGGCGAGTTTGGTACTTGTTTAAATACAGTGTTGTGCTAGTTACTGAAAACCAGTAACTAGTTACCATTACTAGTTACTTCATTTAAAAAGTAACTCAGTTACTTTACTGATTACTTACACCAAAAAGTAATGCGTTACTGTGAAAAGTAACGTTTTAGTTACTTAAAAAAAAGGGCTCCCATTACATTAATGCCCTTAGAGCCTTCATTTCAGTACTGTTATTGCATTGGAGAATAATACAATCTGTTGATCAACTTGACATGCATTATATGCAATCTGGATTGCATCGATATTAGCTGGCTTTACATTTTTGTATATTCTTTCTCCAGGTAGTTGGAAAAAGTTTTCCGTCCCATATGCCGTGTGCCGCCCGGACATGCTATCATGCTAACTAGCTCCCTGAAAGCGGGTGACTCCACTGTAGCGATAGCCTGCATGTGTTCTACAACACACCGTGCAATGGCTCTATCGACTTTTCCCTGGCTAGCAGTCCCTTGGTTAAAATCCAGCCGCTGTTGCTTAGGTGCAGGTGGAGTGGCGTCGGCTGAGTCTCTGGTCTTAGCTACTAGCTTCGTCCCAGCATGTTGTCTCTGCAGATGTTTTAAGAGATTTGAATGATTGGTTTGGGCAGTAGATAGGCTCTTTGACCCGCCAGGACACAACTTACATTTAACTAAAACTTTCTTTTCTTTGTGCTCGACAAAAGTGAAATAGTGAGAATATCTCCAGGTGGAGAAACTAGACTTGAGCTCCGCCGCCGCCATGATAGTCTTGTTAGTAAACAACACAAACACGCCCCCAGGCCGTCTCCGCATGTGACACAGGAAGTATTTAAGTACATTTACTCAAGTACTGTACTTAAGTACAGTTCTCATCTCTGTTCGCCTGGCTGTTGACTATATAAAAAAACTAACGCAGTAACGGACCATGTAGTAACGGTAACT
The DNA here is from genome assembly GCF_902827115.2 of Pseudochaenichthys georgianus. Lineage (NCBI taxonomy): Eukaryota > Metazoa > Chordata > Actinopteri > Perciformes > Channichthyidae > Pseudochaenichthys > Pseudochaenichthys georgianus. The sequence continues at coordinate 719,586 of NC_047526.1, read as the reverse complement.
GAGTTACTGAATTTAAAAAGTAATGCGTTAGAGCAGGGGTTCCCAAACTTTTTCAGCATGAGACCCAAAACAGAAATGTTGTGGTCCTAAGGGACCCAAGCTCAAAAAATGTCATGGTTTTCCATAATATCTACAGTTATAAACAAAGAATGCAACACACCATGAATTTAAAATGAAAATATTTATTTAATTATAAAAGTGCATCGCAGCAATTAGGTTTCTCACCATAACAACCTTCCCTTTGAGCTTGCCCAGAGAAAATAAGGATCAACGCAGAAAGACGAAACATGGGAAGTGCAGTCAAGTATATACAGTTCAAATTTAAATTATACAATTATCAAAAGTGCAATATTAAGTTTGTCACTAACTCAAAAACTATGTACACACCATTTTAAACTATTTTAAATGAACACAGAACAAACATGTTGTAAACAGAAAGGGACAAAACACTAACTATAGGAAGTGCAGTATACAGTACATCACAGGTGAAACCACATTTAAATGATCAGAAGTGCAACATTAAGTTTGTCACTAGATCAAAAACTATGTACACACAAACACTTTTAAATGAACAGAGCTGTTGTAAAACACAGAGACAAAGAAACTCCAACACTTGGCAACTGATTAACTTTTTTTGTGTGGAGGCTGACTTGATAGTCCCCCTCTGTTCCCTTTGAATGCCTGAAAATAACAGAGAAGATATTATCGTTAACATTGCTGGGTTATTGGGTGATTTTAAACACCAGACGGCGTACGTATACCCAATGTGGACCTGGCAACCGCATTTATAGCGCATTACATTAGTTACTTGTTAGACGCTTTTATCCAAAGCGACTTACATACTCAATACTGTGGGGAATCCCCACAGAGGGATTTTGACAGGGTTGTTGCACAAAAGATCCAAGCGCACACAGAAGAAATCTGAGAGCACACATTTCACGAGCGCACAGAAACAGCCTGAGTGCGAGGAGAAGGTTTTAAGTTGGAACACAGGAAATCTGTAAGCAGCAATATATCTGAGTGCAAGCGTAGTTTGAGCAGAAGCAGAGCAGATCTAAGCGCAAGCAGGCACTATTTGAGTGCCAGGACAGGGTTTGAGGGAAAGAAATACATATTCGGAACGTGAAATCAATAAAGTATGCTCTCAAATTTAAAGACCACGCTCTTGAATAAAGATAGGGAATAACCCCCATATGTATTGTGCATCACACTGCAGCAGTCACGTCCGTGCGCTGATACTTTCTCTCGCTTTCCTTCTCATACTGCCTGTCACTTTCCCTCTAATCTTCCTGTGGTTATTGTTTCTCTGTTTTTCTCCCGGCCGTTTTAAAAACATTTCAGGCAAGTAAAAGTTGAAACACCGCTCTATGCCGCTGCAGAATGTAGTGGACTCGCGGGAGCGCGCAGCTGGCGGTCCGCTCCGGGGCTCAGTCTGCATTTCATCCACCTTTGCATTAACGAAACAATTTCACAACAGACCCTGACAGGCTCACAAACACACAAAACAAATTATTAAAATGAGTGACTTACTTTTCCGCTTGAAAGACTCTTCTTTGCAGATGAAAAAATTCTTCGATTTGTCCCGATGCAGAGGATGTTTTGTTTGGAGATGTCGGTCCAATTTATTCATTTTCAAGCTTTCGTGAAGCCAACGTTTAAAAATTGCTCTTTGTATCGTCTTTTTGCCATCATGTACGATCGGGATTAATCAACAGACAATAAACAGACGGCACGAAAACATTCGCGGGGGACGCGTCAGAGCTGATACAAATACAATCTTTTATTTTTAGTTTATTTGTATTTAGAAAATTAAATCATTCAATATACAATGCTATATTGCATAATTTCATTTTCAAAATAAAATAAAAAATTATAAAAAAATTGTATTTGCAACGCAGCCATCAGCTCTGACGCTGTGTGTGCGTGTAGCAATGCATTTAACTGGCGACCCAATCAAAACGGGTCCACGACCCATTTTGGGTCGCGACCCTGAGTTTGGGAAAGGCTGCGTTAGAGTACTAGTTACTGCCAAAAATAACGGCGTTACAGTAACGCGTTACAGTAACGCGTTACTTTGTAACGCGTTAGTCCCAACACTGTTTAAATATACCTGGGCAGGCTCTGTTTTGCCGAGGTCCTCTGGCACTTGCGGGCCGCCGAGGGGTGGCGGCGTTTGGGGCAACGAAGACGGCTGCGGCTGCCCCGCCTCCGCCTCCGTGGGCAAGGCGGGCGGGAGGACGTTAGTGTCCACGACAGTGGCCGCGGGTAGCGTAATGTCCCCATGATCTGAACTGCATTACCTGCAGTAGATGCATGTTACTGCTGGCGATAAGGGCTGGTTGTTTTAGCCATTTTCTGTGTTCCATCATTGACTGCTGTGTCAGCACCTTTCAGATGACTAACACGCAGCGGCACAGGTCACGCGCACCTGACATAATAACGTTACTTACCGTTTAAATTGAGCAGACAATGTTATTTAACCACAATTACAATTTATTTTATTTCAACTATATTCTTCTTCTTATTATTACTACTATTATTATTATTGTTATCATATATGTAATATTTTTCACTTATAATTTATTTTTTATTTTTCACTTTTAATTTTTCAACTGAGGGTGCATAACGACTCAACTGAGGGTGCAATGCACCCTTATGCACCCCCGTAGAACCGGGCCTGCCTCTAAATCTACTACATCTTACCGGGGCATGCTCCCCCGGTAAGAAGAGACTACACCCATACAGTATGAAACATAACTGTATACATTTAAAAAATCATAAAAACATGGCCATAACCAATATGAAAAAACATTGAAACTTGTTTATTTATTTGTTTTTGGCTCATTTATAGTTGTGAGTGTGTCTGTGCTCCTGACCCAGCCTCTCCTGTCTCCCCCTTCTCCCTCCTGCTCCTCTTTGAGGCAGCAGCAAAGACTAGTTTTAGCTCTCAACAAGTTTTAATAGTTTATCTTAAGGTCATTCCAGAATTGGAGGACAATTTAGACACCAACATTTTTGAAAAATGAACCTTTTATTTTATAATTTCTTTTTATGTATTTAGGAAAAACAGATAATAAACCATCAAAAAAAGTGATTTGCCCAGCTAGGCATCAAATGTATATTTTCCAATGAAGAATTACCCCAGTACTCTAACAGGATTGAAAGTAACAGGGTTGAAAATCAATGCTAATTTGAGCTTTAACCTCAGGAAATATTGCTAGATGTAGCATGTAATGCTACTTTCAAGGCAAGGACAAACTTATCTATTGCAAGAAAGATAACTTTGAAATGAATATGCTTTATTCTGATAATATCAGTAACAGGGTTGAGTGGGTCAGAGTGCCACACTCTTTTAAGATTGAAAAGATTGTAATAATATGAAAAATAAAAGAGAGGACTTAGTTTTGGTCTACCCATGGCACTAGCACATGGCTTGCTGATGTCACTTCCACTGTGTCATCTGATTTACAGTTTTTTCACTTCCTGTGCCTATCTAAAAAGGTTTGGGTAACAGGGTTGAACACCTTCTGTGCAAAATTACTGTTATTTAAAATATGTTTATGATTTAACACATTTATTTTACCATTACAAGAGACATATATCAATAGAATAATACCAAAAAAAGTAAATAAAATCCCTATTTTAAATGTTATAAGTTGGTCACCAAGAAGCGGGGACAAGAGAAAAATGCCATTTTAGGGGATGTTCGAGAGCCATTTGATAATTTAAATAATATTTTGAAACCACTTTTTCTACAACTTTATATACATTTTGTCTCAAGACAAGTAAGTGCATGTTTTAGCATTTTGGGCATGGATTATTAGATTTTTTATATGGGAGACATGAAATGTCCTCCCATTCAGGAATGACCCCTTTCACCTAGTTAACGTTTTTTTATATTATTCATGCATATTTTACGAATCACTCCCCCCTCAAATGGAAATATGTGTTTACATAAATGGTGACCAAACCGTTTGAGACCCACTGAGATAACTTGGACTAAGTTAAGTATCTAAACACTCAGAGTCCTTTACCTCACCTGAGCTGAGGTTATCAGTCTCTCAGTCTGACAGGAGAGGACTCTCCTCCACCTTGTTGTTGAACAAGATCCTTATATCCGTTAGCGCAGCTAGCTAGCACCAGATGCTAACAACAACAATACACGTAACCGGTGCGCACGCTTTATCTCACTCGCTCGCGCCACACATACACACACCCTCCCGAGCTTGAATGACACAAAGAGACCAATCAAGGGCATTAGTATGGTCTGTATGAAAGTGGCCATGTGGGCAGGCCACATCATGTAGACAGCCAGTCACCCTCTGTGAGGCAGAGTCAGACCCACATTTGCGCAGCGTTGCGTTCACAATACATACATTAAAAAAAAAATCCTCAGGCCAGCAGGCCACTTAGCGGGCCAGGCCATCGGTGTGACAGTTTCTCATCTCGCCCGTTTTTGTGCGTACGTGGTGGTCAAAGTGTCCTTGAAGGACCGCACATTTTGCCAGGAAATGCCGGCAGAACAGCTAAACAAACATTTGACATGCTGTCAGATTTTGGTTCTTGTTGGGGAGGTGGAGACAGGTGAATCAGATTGTTTGGTGGATGCAGTTTGAACATTACAAAGAGTTGTAGCATGTGGAGTACTCTGTAAACGCTGCTGCCTCGGAAGGTTGGATCGTCACCAAAATAAATATATAAATAAGTTGTCTGAAAATGTTTACAACACACAGGATAACTCAGATGTAACTTCCCTTTTAAGAAATTATAGTAAACCAGGTGCAATCAAGTTGGGTTTGCAAATGGCTACAGGAAACCCTCGTAGACAGGGCATCCTCATCCCATTGTGGGGTAGGAGCTCTAGCCTGCGGGATATCACCCCTTTTTTGTCCTTACTTCAGACCTAGCTGCTCCAGACAGGGGTAGCTCACCCTCAACCTGTGGGCCTTCCACCTCGGCCAGTCGGGCCACCTTCAGCCCGTGTGGCATGAAACTGCGGCCCATTCCCAAACCGCCCCCTACACCCTACCCCTACAGACCCCGTTTGCGCGTTCACGCGGAGGGTCCGCCATATTGAGGGCTGTTCCAAAGTAACGAGTGTGGAGGGGGAGTGGGCTATCAAGCCCTCAAACAGCGAGTCTGCAGCGGTGCTGACTTGAGACCGGTCTCTCCCTGACCGGAGTCACGCTGTGTGTGTCCGTCGGGAAACACGCTGTTTACAAGTAGTTCCAGCAAACATCCACTGATAAACTACGATGTTAACAACCTCAGGATAACCTCAACTTACCCCTAGTTTCCACCGGGTCCATCTGCGGCGCGTTACGGCCGCGTTGCGGCCGCGTTGCGGCGTCCGCAAGGATCGCGGCCACTCTAGTCAATGGGTGCTATTCCACCAGACGCGCCGCGTTACGGCTCAGAAGCGTCCCAGAAGCGTCTCGCCGCTGGGCTCCGCTCGAAATAGGATTGAAGTCTATTTTTCAACGCGACGCAGCCGTAAGGTAATGTCGGGCAGGCAGGAAGTGGAACGTTCAGAGCATATATAGCATATATATACACACGGCAACTCATTTTGCAGACCCTATCCCTCCGTAGTCGTTCAAGTAGGAGGAGAAATGCCAGCGTTCTCCTCCGGTTTACAGGCACTGTGTAAATTATAGCCTATATATAGAATAATTATGATGATTTTACCACTAAAATACAGCAACACATCTTTGATTCATGTCGTTTATAACTGGGATATTACAATTATTATTAACTTTGTCTATACAAAGTCTGTCCAGGAAATATGCTCAAATCAACTGAAACTGCGAGCCGGCATGCACGACGCTCCGCTTCCGTAATGCTTCTGAAACGCTCGTGAAACGCGCCCGGTAGGGTATGACGCCGGAGGAGGCCGGACCAAAACCGCGGCGCGCCCGTAACGCGCCGCAGACGGACCCGGTGGAAACTAGGGGTTAGGATCAAACCTGTGTTTAGTCTAGAAAAAGGTAAATGTGTGCATTTTATTATAAAGTTGTGTATATTTACAGACTGTTGCAAAAACTAAGAAGCTTATAAACATCAGGTTTAAAACTAAAAGAGCTTTGAAACACAATGAAAGATGTTTGGAGTTTCATTTGAGTTATTCATTTAAACTTTTTGTCTAAGAGATGCTGATTTGAAACCGTTGTTACATACAGTTACGGCACTTCCTGTTTCTGCCGGAGAGAGTGGAGGCCGTCCCAAAGCTTGCTGCTGTATTTATTCCCTCCATCTGACATGCGGGAGCCTCGTTGAGCTGCGAGTGTGGCTACAGACGGAGTTCACTCCATCACGGAGGGGTAGGGTCGAGGGAGTGGTTTGGGATTGGGCCTGCAATTCATACATGGGCTGTGTCTCAATTCAGGGGTTGTATCCTTAGAAGGGTGCATTCGTAGACCGCACACGTCACTTCCGCCGAAAGAAGGCTGTCCCAATTTAAAAAAAAGACGAGACTCCTCTGAATGCTGCCCACGAATGCAGCCTACTTTTCCCCAATTTGAAGGATACATCTGATGTACACTCCGTGGCCTACCATATCCCAGGGTGCAATGCGCACAGGGAAGAGTGAGTTATTTTCAAATGAAATGGCTTCCGGTCTCCCCAGCAGAGTGGATTTAAAAGCAGCCGCAAGCGGAGGAATCACTAATAAATGTGAGTATTGGGTTTTAACTTACTTTAAATTAACTAACATCACACACGTCAATCCCAAGGGGCATTAAAACGTACATTTTCGTTAAATACGGATAAATATGTAACGCTAACTAGCTAGCTGGACGTACTGCACGGCTGTTTACCGTGGTAAATTTGGTTTTATATTGGACGTTGGATATTCGACACATTCGAAAAATCTATTTAACACTGGCTTCGATGGACGAATTTTTGTCAAACCAACTTCGATGTGTTAATACAAGGCCCGCCTATATAACACAAAGCTTTTGTCAAAAAACCCACCTTTTGATTTTATACTATTTTTTTAATGTTAAAAAATGCTATAAATCTATAATGCGGCTTGACCTTTTCACCTACCCATGTCAAAACACATCTGATGAACTCAGCTAACTGCCCTACACTTAACACAAAGCTTTTTTTGTCAAAAAACCCACCTTTTGATTTTATACTATTTTTTTTTATGTTAAAAAATGCTATAAATCTATTATGCAGCTTGACCTTTTCACCTACCCAGAGCCATATAATAGAAGAGTTACGACATCTCCGTTCATTCCAATGGACCACTTTTTTACAGCAATGGTGGATCGTGGAGCCTCTCAATCGTTCCCCGGAAGTTAGCGCCAAAGCTAGCAGAGCTGTAGAGTTTCAGCATAATAGACCGTTCGTGACGGACTTTTAAAGGTAAGAAGAAGTTTAAAGATTTATATTGCGGATATTATCAGTACATCTGATTCAAATGAACATATGTATTAAAGGATGTCAGTGGATTATCCCTACATTAGTAGATTTAGGGAACGTTTACAGATAACAGATTAAGCTAGGATACCGAAGCAAGTTAGCAACACACGTTGAACAGCCTTTTAATTGTAAATTCCGTTCTCTTAATGTCTATTTGGTCCAACGTTGTTGAATTAGAGAAGAGGGGCTTCTAAACGGGATTGTATGCGGGGGTGGAGGGAGTTAAATATTAGATAAATATAACTTTGGTGCGTTTAAGAGTAAAGCAAACGGATATTGTTCTAAACTGTATTAAAGTAAACAGGTATTATCTTGAACTGTATTGAAGTGAACATGTATTATTTGGGACTGTTTTTAAGTAATCATATATATATATATATATATATATAAACCTTCTTACATACACTTTCCCAGACACTCTGACACACAATACACTCCCTGACCAAGATACCAACACACACACACTTTCCCAGACACCCTGACACACACACAATACACTCCCTGACCAAGATAACACACACACATACACTTCCTCTTTACCAAACGCACACATGTCCTTTTCAAGGTTCTTTTTGGGGCCAATATGATAATATATCTGTGTACAATGTTTGATTGTTTGAGAATGTCAGGGACCAAGCAGTAAGACAACAGGACACAGGAGTGGTTTAAATAAACTAGGGTTTTTATTTACCCAAAAATCCACAACACATCATATAATAGCAAGGCCTATAAAAGAGGTCAACAGAAAATACCTCAAAGAAACATAACAGGTGTTAACTCAACAAACGGACCTCCTACAATGAAAAACCAAGGAACCTATATAGTGACTTGGCCAAACGAAGTTGAACCTAAGGGATAATTAATAGTCACATCATACACAGGACACTGACGAAACCCAAATCCCCCCCTTTGACATGGAAGCAGGTGGTTTGTCCCAATCTGTCCCAATTTGCTCCTTGCAGTATTTATGAGCCCTCAGCGCTCGGCCACGCCCTTTGCTGAACCAGGAAGTAACCTCCCCCAATGGACATGGTAACTGAAGAGACAAAGAATGTAATTAATACAAACAAATACTTGTGTTTTAGCTGTGCTAAAATGTTTGAAGTAATGTCAGATTACAATCAAATAAAGACTTTACCATCTAGAGCAAATGTGTGGTGTTAATTGGCATGTTTTATTGTAGCTGCACTAAAGCAAAACTACTGAAGATGAGGATGCAGTGTAGTTGGTTTACCCTGTGTGGCTGTGGCCATCACACACTCCCCCCCCTTCAAGACTCTCGCTGAAACAGCGAGAGAGGTTGTCAGCTGTGACATTGTCCTTGCCTGGGATGTGCTGAATGTTAAAGCGGAATGGTTGCAGTGCCAGGTACCACCGGGTAATCCTTCCATTGGTATCCTTCATCCTTCCCATCCACTGAAGCGCTTTATGATCAGTCTCCAGGGTGAATTCTCTACCCAGGAGGTAATACCGGAGAGAGTCGAGGGCCCATTTGATAGCCAGTGCCTCCTTTTCCACGGTTGAATACCTGACCTCCCTGGGGAACAGTTTCCGGCTGATGTAGGCCACTGGATGGCGGTTGTCTGATGACCCCTGGAGAAGCACAGCGCCCAGACCCCTATCAGAAGCATCCGTCTGCAAGATAAAATGTTCATCAAAGTTTGGACTGTAAAGAACAGGTTTCTTACTCAATGATCCCTGGATGTCGTGAAAAGCTGCCATGGACTCCTCTGTCCACTGTATCTGATTTGAAGACCGGGATCCAGTCTGGTCCGTGAGTAGAGCTGCCCTGGCAGAGAATTGTGGTACAAAGCGGTGGTAGAAGCCTGCCATGCCCAGAAAAGATCGGAGCTGCTTCCTTGTTTGTGGCACAGGACATGACTCGATGGCCTGAATCTTGCTGACCCGTGGCCGTATCACCCCGCGTCCAATGATGTGGCCAAGGTACTCCGTCTCTGCAGCGGCAAAGACGCACTTCGATGGATTGATAGTCAGCCCCGCAGAGTAGAGGCGATCCAAGACAGTGTGCAGATGTTCCATGTGCTCCTCCCAGGTGGAGCTGTAAATGACAATGTCATCCAGATATGCTGCAGCAAAACCAGATAAATCACAAAGTACCTGATCCATAAGCCTCTGGAAGGTCGCTGGAGCACCATGCAGCCCAAATGGCATGACCGTGAACTGGAAAAGACCCAATGGTGTCCTAAAGGCTGTCAGCTCCCTAGACCGCTCAGTCAGTGGAACCTGCCAGTAACCCTTGGAAAGATCTAATGTGGTTAAGTATTTGGCTTTTCCAAGCCGTTCAAGCAGTTCATCGATTCTTGGTGTTGGATAAGAATCAAACAGAGAAATTGAGTTCAGGTACCTAAAATCAATACAAAACCTAAGACTGCCATCCTTCTTTGGCACAAGGACCACTGGGTTGCACCACTCGCTTTTCGAAATCTCAATGATCCCCAGGGACAGCATCAGATCGACCTCCTTTTTCAGTGACGCCAGCAGGCGTTCCGGAATCCTGTAACTCAGCCGTCTCACAGAAGCACCTTCTCTAACCACAATGTCATGCTCAACAATATCTGTTCTCCCAGGATTCTCCTGAAATAATTCTGCCCTACAGATTGTTCTCACCTGAAGCTGTTTGTCTTCTGAGAGGTGGCTGAGGTCATGGCTCACCGTAGCCCCCCCTGGAGATAGGTATTGCTCCTCCACTTCCTCTTCCACATCCCTGATGAGCATCACTCTTGCTTCTTGTTCAGGTCGCGGCACCCACTCTTTCAAGAGATTTATATGTAGTACTCTACTGGAGCGTGGCTTCCCAGGGGTCGATACCTCATGTTGTGGGCCCGAGTTGCTTCTTGATCTCAAATGGTCCCTGCCACTTCGCCAACAGCTTGCTGTTATCACTTGGGAGGAGAACTAGTACCTTTTGTCCTGGGTTGAAGGATCTTTGCCGAGCTGACCGATCATACCAGGACTTCTGCTGTTGCTGGGCCACTGCCATGTGAGATTGGGCAAGCCGACTCATTTTCTCCAATCGATCTCTCATCTGAACAACATAGGATACAATGTTAACAAAACCCTCCCTCGCCTTGTTTCCCTCCCAAATCTCCCTCAACAGCGAGAGAGGTCCTCGTACTTCATGTCCATACAAAAGTTCAAATGGAGAGAAACCAGTGGAGGCTTGGGGTACTTCCCTATAAGCAAAGAGGAGGTATGGCAGCCACTGGTCCCAGTCTGTGCCACTGTTGTTGACAAACTTCCGTAGCATCTGCTTCAGGGTTTGGTTGAAACGCTCCGTCAATCCATCAGTTTGGGGGTGATATGGTGTGGTCCTCAGGCTCCGAATACCCAGCAAGTGATACACCTGTTTCAGCAGAGTGGACATGAAGTTAGTTCCCTGATCAGTTAATATTTCATGAGGGAAACCTACTCTTGAAAAGAACTGAACCAAACAGAAAGCAACTGATTTTGCTTTTATGGATTTTAATGGAAAAACTTCTGGGTACTTTGTGGCGTAATCTGTTATGACCAGCATTTACCGGTTTCCCCCCTTGCTCCTCTCAACAGGACCAACAATGTCCATCCCAAGGCGCTCAAATGGGGTGCCAATGATGGGTAAAGGCTGGAGGGGAGCTCTGGAGGGGGTTCTAGCAGATGTTATTTGGCACTGAGGACAACTTCTGCAGAATTGAGTGACCTCTCTTCGCAGGCCAGGCCAGTGAAAATAGCGTTGGATGCGAGCTATGGTTTTATGCTTACCCAGGTGGCCAGCCCAGGGGATAGAGTGCCCCAAAGAGAGAATGTTGTCTCTAACTGCTTGGGGAACCACTAGCTGCAACACCGACCCCTGCTGACGGTAGAGAATGCCATTTTGCAGAACATACTCGTCTTCGTTGAAGTCCAGCTCAGCCCCTGGCTCTTTTTCCTTCGCCGTCTGAAAAAGAGAAACTAGGGATAGATCAGCTTTCTGCATTTCCATGATATTGGCTGGCATTTGAAACTGTAAGGTTACATCTGGCTCAGTGCTGGATGGTGGGTTCACAACTGTGTGTTGGAACTTTTCCTGCCTCCTCTGTCTGCGAGTTTTCCGAGGTCTCCCAGATGTTGCGTCAAGCTCCTGATTGAAAAAAGGTAAAGCACTAAGAGTCTCAGAGTGCTCATTTGGTGATTTTGCCTGTGCTCTAGTAACTACAACATTACATTTTTGGCTTTGCTTCCCCTCCAACAAATCAAACAGCACTGGAAGATCTCGCCCCAGCACCGCTGGATAAGGCAAGTTATCAACAACCCCAATGTTCAAGAGGTAAGTTTGACCCTCTACTTTTATGTACATGTCAGCTGTTGAATAGCTTTTCTCATCTCCATGCACACAACAGATTGGGATCGTGTCTCTTGTGCTAATAATGTTGGGTGGTACAAACTTCCGGTGTACAAGAGTCTGACTACTCCCAGAATCCAGCAAGGCCTTGATAATCTGTCCATTAACTTCTATGAGTGTCATCTTAATAGACTGGTCATCCTTACGCACATGCTCAATATGAGGGCGAGACACAAAGCACATTTGTGTCATTTTGGCTGCATTTTGGGGGCACATATATGGCCTTCTATTCCACAGAGATAACAAATTGGCTTTTTACCAAGAGGTTTAAATGGGCTGCTAGCTGACTGCTTTTCCCACATGGGAGGCTTACCCACACCGGAGGGTGCCTCCTGATCGTACTGTCGAGCTGGTTTGTGTCGATCCTTTGAACTCCATGAGTTATAGCTCCATTGCTGTCCTTTATTACGGGCAGCAACAAAGACGTCAGCCAGTCCAGCAGCCTCCATTGCCGATCCTGGGTCACGCTCTCGGATCCAGACTTGAAGCTCAGGGGACAACATTCTCAAATATTGCTCTAGTATGATTATTTCACCAATTTCATGTATGGATTTACCTTTTGGTTGGATCCATTTCCCATAAAGTTCCTTGAGTCTTACATACAACTCCTTGGGGCTCTCGTCAGGGTTAAACTCCAAGGAACGAAATCTTTGCCTGTAGGTCTCAGGGTTGATGTCATACTTAGAAAGAATAGCAGATTTTACTTGGTCATAGTCAAGGGAATCATCAATGTCCATATGCACATAAGCACCTCTAGCTTTGCCAGTAATCAATGGTAACAAGTGAAAAACCCAATCTGCTTTCTGCCACCGGCATGCTATAGCAATCCGTTCAAATGTAATCAGAAAGTGTTCAATGTCATCATTGTCCGTTAATCTTTCCATTCTAGGCTCATGGTGTGTGCGAGACTGACCTGCAAGGTTTGGATGGGCAGCCATGGTAAAAACCTCCGCTTGCACCTGAGGATGGTTGCTGGTGGATGGTAAGACTTCCACCTCTGATGGATCAGGGTCTGCGGACAGAGAATCTGGTACTGGAGATGTTCTGGCCTGAACTTCTAACTGCAAAAGCTGAAACTGCTGTCGCATTGTTTCAAACCGCTGTTCCTGTCTTGTAGTTATCTCGCTCTGGTTTGCCGCTTGAGCCTCCGTCTGCCCCATATGAGCCTGAAGCAGGGCCACCAGGTCCGACATGGATGGCTCCTTACCTTCACCCTCAGTACTTTCTACCACTCCAGAGGCCCCATTGTCCTCCTCTTCACTACTGGCTTGCTTCTCCTGGACATTTGAAAGGCTTGTCGGTCCTCCCGGTTTCCTTGTAGTTCTCCCTCCACGTCCCGGACGCTGCATCTTTTTTTTTTTTTTTAAAGAAAAGGTGGAAAAAAACACCCGTGTCCTCCACTGAATGATCCCACCACTGCCACCAATTGTCAGGGACCAAGCAGTAAGACAACAGGACACAGGAGTGGTTTAAATAAACTAGGGTTTTTATTTACCCAAAAATCCACAAAACATCATAGGCATCATAGGCAAGGCCTATAAAAGAGGTCAACAGAAAATACCTCAAAGAAACATAACAGGTGTTAACTCAACAAACAGACCTCCTACAATGAAAAACCAAGGAACCTATATAGTGACTTGGCCAAACCAAGTTGAACCCAAGGGATAATTAATAGTCACATCATACACAGGACACTGACAAAACCCAAATCCCCCCTTTGACCTGGAAGCAGGTGGTTTGTCCCAATCTGTCCCAATTGGCTCCTTGCAGTATTTATGAGCCCTCAGCGCTCGGCCACGCCCTTTGCTGAACCAGGAAGTAACCTCCCCCAATGGACATGGTAACTCAAGAGACAAAGAATGTAATTAATACAAACAAATACTTGTGTTTTAGCTGTGCTAAAATGTTTGAAGTAATATCAGATTACAATCAAATAAAGACTTTACCATCTAGAGCAAATGTGTGGTGTTAATTGGCATGTTTTATTGTAGCTGCACTAAAACAAAACTACTGAAGATGAGGATGCAGTGTAGTTGGTTTACCCTGTGTGGCTGTGGCCATCACAGAGAAAGAATAGTTTGTGTGAAACCTTCCCTGGGAAATTAATAGTTTGTGTGAAACCATCCCTGGGAAATTAAAGGAGTGAAGTCCGGTGGAAGATAAGCAGTGACTCTCCGCCCTAAAAATGTCCATATATACTGTTGTTTATTCATGCACGGTGCCCCCTGTTGCTGACTGGCCGGTCCCGATACCTGTATCGCACGGCAGTGGAGCGGGGAGCCCGGAGTGCTCTGTTACAGGGCACTCTGTATTTTCGTATTGTGTCTTTTTACCATTAAAATCAGATTATTGTTATAACTTTTATGCCGGTGTTTTGAACTCCTTTTCTTATTAATCTGACCAGGCTCATCTAACGGACGGCGCAGAGCTGGGCTTTAAGCCACCACAACTGTGTCTGCTCCTACAAGAGTGAGTGTTTTTAGCAGAGCCATATTGTGTCCTTGTCATTATGTTGATTATTACCTGTCTGTATAATGTTGCAGCTCAGCTAATTTTGGATTGATGGCAAAGGGAGAGGGACTTAAGTGAGAGTGAAAACACAAGGTAAGTTTAATACTACTGTTTTATATAAGTAAGCATACTAAACATGTATTCTATCACTGTATTATATAAGTAATCTTGTTAGTAACCTACTGTATGGCAGGTGGAGGGGCAGTGGAGCAAAACTGCAAGACTGCAAACTCACAAGACAGAGAAATCAAAGTTTGTTCTCCAGAGAAGAGGTTGATTTCACTTAAATTTTTTATTTCATATTTTCTAAAGATGTGGAAATGGCAAAAAAAAAACTTGAGAGCTGTAACCAAGACAACTGTAACAACATGAGTAGAGAGCCACCAAGGTTTTCCAAGTCCCTCTCTTACTCCATTTTTACCAGATGTGAGACATCGGGCATGAAATAAAGCTGCCTGTCTGGTGTTGCTGGATGTGGCACCGATGTTTTATTTTGGTCCACCCCAAAGGATTTCCACATGGCTCGGTTAGGGCTACCCATGTCGGTGGTGACATCAAGCACATGTAGCCCTATGGATGCTGCCCTCTGTATTATATCAATAATGATTGGCCTGTACTCTGCTCCATTGGTAGAATTGCCAGTGTAATGATATGCCACTACTTGCTTCCACCGTGTTGTGTTTCCAGCCAACATAAACACACAAGCATGTGTTGCCACCCCTGTGTGGCCTGGTAAAGTCACATCACCGTACAGTTTGCCTGTAATCATGTCTAACTCCACACTTGGTGTGATTGCTATTTCATCCAAGGTCAACACACACTCCCTTTCAAGGTCTGTCAATCAATCTGCCTTCAATTTTAGGAAATCAAAGACCTCTGTCAACACACCAGGCTCAAACTTAACACATTGCATCCTTCTTTGCAGTGTCCTTATTCCTGGAAGGGGAATCTTCAATTCCTGCAGAGTTTTGTAACCCGTTGGTCCACACCCAAAGCGAGTTTTTAAAGCCTTCTCAATTGTCTCATTGCTCCATTTCATCACCTTTGTGATGAGTCTGCCTAATGCCTTCAGTTGGTCTTTTGAAAACGTTTTCTTATATTTATTGTCCCTAATTTTCATTGTTGTCTTGAGAGCTGCATTTTCCTTCCTGGTTTTTCTTAGTGCAGCCTTTGCTTTTTTGGTGATTCCTTCTTGGGTCTTTAATTTTCTCTTTAATTGTTTTAATAGATCTGGCTGCTGGTTCTCTCGTATGCTGACTGGCTGCTGGTTCCCTCGCATGCTGACTGGCTGCTGGTTCCCTCGTATGCTGACTGGCTGCTGGTTCCCTCGTATGCTGACTGGCTGCTGGTTCCCTCGTATGCTGACTGGCTGCTGGTTCCCTTGTATGCTGACTGGCTGCTGGTTCCCTCGTATGCTGACTGGCTGCTGGCTGAGTGGGTGGTGTCCGCCCTCCCTGTCTCTCCTCACTAGCCATGTCCTCTCTTTCTTCACCCTCACTTTCCTTTCTCTCAGTCTCCTCATCCCTTCTTCCCTCAATCTTTGAGACTAATGTAAGCAGAAGACATGGCACTGTACATTTTCGAACATTTTAAATATTATACCACGATTTGTTACCACCAAGGCAATTTCCCATCCAATAGGTGTGCTATATAGGTGTGTATAACCCTTTCTCCTGTCTGTTACTCCCTCTTTCAGCACAAGAACCAGAGGGGGATTCAATGGAGCCTGAATACACAACCCAATAAGACGTGAACATGTGACGATTTACCATGCTGGGAGACGTGGGAGATGTCACGAAATGTCATCCCTTCAAACGTGACAGTTACACGGTATTGTTAACCCATGTTAACCATTGGAGAAATAACCGGAAATGCCAAGCAAATGCTACCCCGACGGTCGGTTGTTATTGTCAATATTAATATAATAATGATTTATTTTGTAATAGTCACACTCGATTACGCCAATTTTCTTGTTGCCCCAGCTGGTCGACACCTCTTTTAGCAGAAACAAAGGCTAAATTAATGTATTAAATCGATGTTAATCCATGCGTGTGGAAGTGAAATTAACGGACGTGACGTTGTGCGATTGAGTTGCCAGGCAACAGCTTCGGTTCATGTTAATTTACAAACTATTTAAAAACATGTTGGAAGGCCTCACGAAATACTTTAATGCAAATTAAAATGTAAATGTGAAGGAATGTGTGTATAACAAAATACATCGGTGATAAATGAAACCGGAAACTGACGTAGGCAAGATCCTCAGCTCGATGATTGGATGGTTGCATGCTGGGATTTGGGGTTTATGTGATGTGAAATCTGAAAACGTTTTTTAAAAACAAAATAAAACTTTATTCCGAGTGTGCTTGCTTTTCTCTTTGAGAGTCATCACACAACAGCATTGTAATACACGGTTCGGCTGCATTAAGTATTACATATCTGCCGTAGTTATCTATTTATAGAGCCCTGCTGAGAAGACTTCTAGACAAGCAGGAAGAACTGCCGCCAAAACTGAAAACGTGACGTGGATCATAAATATATAAGCAATTAAACAACATCTTACATTTCTTTTCACACAATGCGTCTCCTTGCAGTATCAACACTAATTCGGCTGACTTTTATATTTGATCCAATTGGTAGATAGGCTGTATTTACACCATAACGGTGCAGAGCTGATAGAAAGGGACACCTGGTGGTTAAAAGCATGTTATTGAATTTTATTATTTTATTATTAGATATTCCCTGACATGAGAAAACGCAGGAATGTCCTGTGTTTCGGGATGAGGGGTACGTGGAAGCCGCATAATAGATTTATAGCATTTTTTAACATTAAAAAAATAGTATAAAATCAAAAGGTGGGTTTTTTGACAAAAGAAGCTTTGTGTTATATAGGCGGGCCTTGTATTAACACATCGAAGTTGGTTTGACAACAATTCGTCCATCGAAGCCAGTGTTAAATAGATGTTTTGAATGTGTCAAATATCCAACGTCCAATATAAAACCAAATTTACCACGGTCTGTTGTTTACACTTATTTTTTAATTCAATTCAGAAGTTTACTAAAGTCATACAGAGATCTTGGCTCTGTTATAGATAAGTTATACTTTATATTACATACATAGACTAAAGTGAAAACATTTAGACCGGAATAGCCGACAGTACGTGGGATTTATAAAACGCTACCCTGACGTGTAGCTGCTGTTAGCTTTATTTATTTCTCTGACATGTTCCAATGTTTTACTGTTTATTTAACTTTGGGACAACATTACACCCTTTGTATTCAGCTCATGCTGCTTTCAGGTAGGGCTAAAAGAAAAGCCTATTTTAAATACTTCCACCAGATTTGGTGGATTATTTAGGTTAAAGTGTATTTAATTCATCCTGATCCCATAATAATAATAAGACAATCACAAATAGACAGCAGCCTTGCTTGATGTTAGTTTGTGCTGCAAGCTGTGACTGTCATTTAATCTCTTTAGTTTTTTAAAAACCAGAACAGTACATCATTTTAAATGATCCCTTAAGGATTGTTTGTCTGAAATGCTTAGTTACATTTTGCAATAATACTTTTGCAACCCTGTGTTTAATATGATTAATTCACTTTTTTCTCTGTAATTAGGACAATTCTGGAAAAATGGATCTGCTGGAGAAGGACCCCTAATCTGAAAAGTGCACAGCGGATCATCAGGACAGAGCTGCATCCACCTGGACCCCCGAGGTGCTGGAGAAGGACCCCTAACCCCAGCGGATCATCAGGACAGAGCTGCATCCACCTGGACCCCCGAGGTGCTGGAGAAGGACCCCTAACCCCAGCGGATCATTAGGACAGAGCTCCATCCACCTAGACCCCCGAGGTGCTGGAGAAGGACCCCTAACCCCAGCGGATCATCAGGACAGAGCTGCATCCACCTGGACCCCCGAGGTGCTGGAGAAGGACCCCTGACCCCAGCGGATCATCAGGACAGAGCTCCATCCACCTGGACCCCCGAGGTGCTGGAGAAGGACCCCTGACCCCAGCGGATCATCAGGACAGAGCTCCATCCACCTGGACCCCCGAGGTGCTGGAGAAGGACCCCTAACCCCAGCGGATCATCAGGACAGAGCTGCATCCACCTGGACCCCCGAGGTGCTGGAGAAGGACCCCTGACCCCAGCGGATCATCAGGACAGAGCTCCATCCACCTGGACCCCCGAGGTGCTGGAGAAAGCAGAACGGCGATCAGGAACATCCTCCACAGACCTCTGCTTACTGCCGTCCTACAGACTTGTGTCTTACTTTCAGAATTAGATTTTGTATGTGTCCTTTCTTTTAATAGATATCTAACGACTATATCTTGAGTCTGTCGGATTCCCCAAACAGCTGCTTCTATACTTGCTGCACACAATACAAATAAACAACTCCATACACACACTTCTGCTGAGATGTGTGTTGCTGCCGGTGATGTTAAATAACATGACTGATATCCTCTGTCTCAGTGATGAAAGTTATAATAAGAGAAGACATGAAGCTGCAGAGAGAGGATGGATATATTCTTACCTCTACTTTGTGATAAGATGAAAATACAATATTAAATTGTAATTGTTAAACACATTGTTTATTTCATTTACTGAGGTTTTAACCATTATTTACAACATGTGTACATAAGCAGTGGAATAATAGGGTATCTCTAGGTCATTCAACTGTCTTCAGTTTCATTTTATTAATACAAGAAATAGGTCATAGAAAATGTTTAATTGTGTATTTCAGCAGAGCGGGGGGGCACGGTGCTGGAGGTGCTGACCTGGGGTCAGTGGGACATCATCCGGGCAGGTTTAGGTGAAGACGGGGAATATAAACTGTTATGATCACAGCTATTAAGATTAGAACACTACTATTGTTAACAATCAATCTATACAACATGTTTTTGTTCAGCAAAACCTATGTTACTCCCAAGCTCTGTATCAACCTGCATTCGCTACCAGCGAGAAGATAATAGACGT